>NC_072805.1:34412500-34550000 GCF_028583425.1 Eublepharis macularius
GTCATTGAACCCAAGCCTGGCACATCTATTTGGGCATTCCAAAGTGGGGGGGGGGAATATCACAGACCAGATGGATACATCGGTTGCCAGGAAAAAGCAATCCAGCACTCCTGATTCTGAATTCAGTTCTGAATTCAGTGATCTTTTGAGCGGCAGCCCCAACATCTGAGAACGCCCTTCACTGAGGGCCAAGCTACACATGACGAATGACACTTGAACGGCAAGTGGATTGAGTGGAGGGCAAGTGAACAGGGAGAAATACACTTGCCGTTAAAGTGTCATTCGTCATGTGTAGCTTGGCCCCTAGAAGCCCATTCGAGAAGCTTTGCAACGCCATGTTTCAGGTGGCATTTTAGAAGGTTACGCTGATAACTGACAATAATTTTAATTTCTTTATCATTTATACATTAGTTGGATATTCTGTTTGAATCCTTAACTACTGTTGTCGATTTCAAGTTCTTAAGAAACAGGGGAACAGAAATAAGCCTGCGAAAGCGGGGAGGGCGGAATATAAATATAATAAATTAAATTAAATTAAAAATTAAATTAAAATCAAATGAATAAATCTCTCATTCTGTGGTGGTCCAAACCGGACACTCTTGCCAGTGCAACAGTACCCATAACCACATATATGCAGAGAGCCAGTGCATTAGCAACTCTGGCCACTGCAGAAAATTGTGTGCTCCATTCCACACACATTTTGCCATTTAGGAGAATGGCAAACAAATGCTTAGAGATCTTCATTTTTTTCACCATTTTTATTTCTGATGATATAGTGTCTCTGAGGGCCAAGCTACACATGACGAATTACACAAGTGGATTTAGTGGAGGGCAAGGGAACAGGGAGAAATACACTTGCTGTTCAAGTGTCATTCGTCATGTGTAGCTTGGCCCTGAGTCTGCCACACCATTTTAGAGATAGGTTTTCAACTTCTGGAAACGCCATGGGGCCTGATCTTGCTGGGCTGTTTTGGCTCTTGAAAACGGCCCAGAATGGAGATGCAGGGACCCATCACCTCCTCACACCATAGTCCCCAGAAGGATTGGGTCCCCATGGTATTTTGAAAAGTTTGAAAAAACTCCAAAATGGTGCTGCATTCCTGTGGTGGATGTAGGGATGTGGTATTGTCTAGTTTTGCCCTCAGTCCCTATTGTTAATTCATGTTTTTGTACCTTCTCTCCATTACTGATGTACATGTGCACATTCAGAAAACATTGCAAAAAAGCAATTTTAATGTGCTTGTCTCAAGGTTCTTTTGTGTGGTGTTTTGCAAACTCACAGGAGTTTATATATACATTATTAAAACATCACATTAAAATGATTTAATATAAACATATATTTAACCACATCATGATCGGAATTTTTGTGTGTGGTGTTTTATCAATACACACACGCATCAATAATATGGCAAGGGGATAATTAGTGAAGGAACCAATTTTTTAGAAATTTTTTATAGTTAAATAAGTTCAGGAGGAATGGAACATGGCGTAGAACATCTCTGCTGACGTCTAGTATGTTTTACACTGCAATCCTAAGAAGAATTACTCCAGTCTAAGTCCATTATAATCAATGGGATTAGATTGGAGTAACTTTGCTTAGGATTGCACTGCCTGATTTCAAACCTGTCTTCAGGGAAACATAACAACAACAACAACATTTGATTTATATACCGCCCTTCAGAACAACCTAATGTCCACTCAGAGCAGCTTACAAAGTATGTCATTATTATCCCTACAACAAAACACCCTGTGAGGTGGGTGGGGCTGAGAGAGCTCAGAGAGCCGTGACTAGCCCAAGGTCACCCAGCTGGCTTCAAGTGGAGGAATGGGGAATCAAACCCGGCTCTCCAGATTAGAGTCCCACTGCTCTTAACCACTACACCAAACTGGCTCTCATCCATTCATTCCCTACATAAAGATGTGCTGTCTAGACTGAAGTATTAATACTATTACTTGTACCTCGGCCTTTCTGGAATTTTAGCCCTTGTGCATGTGGCTTTCACTAAATTGCAAAATAAATTTTAATATGGACCACAAAACATTTGAAAATACCGATACATGAAGACATACTGAAATGTCGTTAAATGAACTTGTATTTTAAGAGACACTTATAAATAGATACTTTGCCTGAGAAAGCAAACAGTAAAAATCAAATTGTACCAAAACGTAGTGTTAGATCTTGTTCCATTAGGAATTCATGGACCTGATGGCTTTTTTATGGCTTGTTTATCAATGAAAACTTTGCATCATCACTTTTAATACAGATAGACGGAAGAATGTGTATCTAGAAATCCTTCATCATAGTAAACAAGCAGGATCTAACAACAGAAAGATACAGTTATATTGCAGCTTACTATTTTAACTGGAATGCTCATTCCCGTGGGCAAAGACCCACAGGATTCAACTCTCAAGTATTTTCTATTGTTAAGTCTCATCTATGCATAGTTGGAAATTTACTATCCAAAGCCGAATGACAAACTGTATTCATAAGAGGGCTACCACCATCACCCTGGTTCTTACCCCTCCCAAACTATAAGTACAGTTTTTCTGCAAATCGGGAGATTCCCTTGGGATTGTAAAAGCTTAATTGGAGACTGTAGCTGGTCCTGATATCTGGGTTTTGCTATAGGGACAAACCAGGGCTGGATTTATGCACAACTAAACTACACCTTGGGGCCTCAGATTAAGAGTGGCCTCTCAAATATAACCCACTTCCCATTAATGACTACATTACAATTGGGGGTGGGGCTGTGAAACATAACATAGTTTAGGGCAGGGCTTTTTTTCTGGGAAAAGAGGTGGTGGAACTCAGTGGGTTGCCTTAGGAGAAAATGGTCGCATCTCAACTCCGCTCTGTCTGGAGATCAGGGGGCGGGGCCACTGGCCATGTGACCATTTTCAAGAGGTTCTGGAACTCTGTTCCACCGCGTTCCCGCTGAAAAAAAGCCCTGGTTTAGGGTGTCAGGATGTCTTCCTCTGAACTTCAGGCCAACCCTTATAGTGATTTCTAAATATTAACAGAATTATTTCTGACATTCAGGAATGCTCAGAAACCTTCAAATATGACAGTTATTTATGCACCTTGCATTCTAGTTTTATTTTCCCAGACAGCAAGAGAAAACTGCAACTCGGTATATATAATAACAGACAGGGATGTTGTTCGACCACAATTATATCATCTTCCCACTAAACAGAATTGCCCTAACTGGTGTTTCTGTGTACAGCATTTACCTTTTCCAGCAAAAAAGCTGGACGAAAGGGTCAGATTCAGGCCATCAGATGGTGATCTGTGTTCTATGGACAGCTACGTTGCTCCATCCCTAATATTTTTGGAGCCGTTATTTAATCTGATGACAAAAAATGTATTTTGTCAAAGGCTTTCATGGCCGGAGAACATTAGTTGTTGTAGATTTTCTGGGGTGTATGGCTGTGGTCTTGGCATTGTAGTACCTGACGTTTCGCCAGCATTTGTGACTGGCATCTTCAAAGGTGTAGCACCGTCTTTCGGTGCTACACCTCTGAAGATGCCAGTCACAGCTGCTGGTGAAACGTCAGCAACTACAATGCCAAGACCACAGCCATACAGCCCAGAAAATCTACAACAACTAAAAAATGTATTCTAGAACTGCAGGCTAATTTAGGATAGTACTACTTATATTATTATTTTATTTATTTATTTATTATTTTATCGTATTTATATTCCGCCCTCCCTGCAAGTAGGCTCAGGGCGGATAACAACATTAAAACATTTAAAACATTGCATATAAAACATTTAAAAACATTATACAAAGATTTTAAAAATAGCAGCACTCTTCTTGATGGCGGCAATACCGTTGATTACAAAAAGTGCGACAGTGCAGTTGAGCATAGCAGCAGCTTAAGAACAGTGGTGGGCAGCTCTCATAGGGAGGGGAGTAGATGTTGTATCCTCCAGCCAGTGGAGGCTCAGCCTCAGCCATAAGCCTGGCGGAACAACTCTGTCTTACAGGCCCGGCGGATAGTAGATCCTGCTATATAAGGATAACATACCATGTGTCAAGCTCACAATGCGTTTAATTTTTTTAAAAAATGGTCTGTTTTGATATTGCTAGAACTACCTCTAGCTGAAGCTTATTTGAATTGGATTGGGAAGCAACAGATATACTGGAGTCTTCTAGGCAAGAACTGAGGTGCCATCGAGGCGGCTTTTGCAGTCAGAATGGCAGCGTGCAGGCAGCCATCTTTCTCAAAGCCACAAAAGAACCTGAAGAATCATACAAAAAATGATAAAGGGCACAGACAGCTAACAAACAAAGTTGCTCTTACATACGGTAACAGCCATGTGGGCTTCATGCAAATACATGTCGTTTTCGCCTCTGAGCGTGACAAGAAGAAACAACGGCTATGACCCTTTTCATGTCAGCCGTTACTTAACCCTTGTCTTGATCCTTTAAACGCAATTGTACAAGGAACTTTAAAAAACCTCAGGGCCAAGCTACACATGACGAATGACACTTGAACGGCAAGTGGATTGAGTGGAGGGCAAGTGAACAGGGAGAAATACACTTGACGTTCAAGTGTCATTCGTCATGTGTAGCTTGGCCCTCAGTATTACTGCTTCAGTGTGTTTGATTTACAGCAGCCCAAACTGGAATGAATGGATGGGGTATAAAACAACTTAAAGAAAAGACCATGACATGGATGCAGCAGTGTGCAAGCAGAAACACAAATGGACTTAGCACAGTTGCATGCACGAGGATCTTCTGCAACACCTCACGTGTGTTCCTTCTTATATATTATACTGCCCAAACATTGCTTGCACAAGATCTTGCACAAGTGGAAACACAAGAAGGGATACAATAAATTTGACTTGGTGCGAGCGGCGCCTCTATTGTTTTCTTGCATTTCTGCTTATGCAAGATCACTAATGCAAGGGAAATTTTGCACTGGACCCAGCCCCATGTATACAGTAACAGCCATGAGAATCAGCATGGTGTAGTGGTTAGTCGTATGATGAGGTAGGAGACCCAGGTTCGAATTCTCGTCTGCCATGGAAAGTTGCTGACTGATCTTGAGACTGTCATACACTCTAGGGTTGCCAGCTCCAAGTTGTGAAATTCCTGGAGATCTGGGGTGTGAAACCTGGAGAAACCTGGAGAAAGTGGGGTTTGGGGAGGGAAAGGACCTTGGCATAGCATAATTCCATAGAGTCCACACCCAAAAGTAGCCATTTTCTCCAAGTGAACCGATCTCTGTGGCCTGGAGACAAGCTGTAATTCTGGGAGATCTCCAGCCACTACCTGGAGGCTGGCAACCCTAATACACTCCTAGCCTCAACTACCTCTCAGGGCTATTACAAGGATAAAATGGAGGGAGGGAGAATGGCGTGAGCCACTCTGGGTCCCCACTAGAGAGGAAGGCAAGGCATAAATGAAGTAAATAAATAAAATAAATATAGTTCACATCAGTGTTGGAGAGAAGAGTTTTCTAACACATCTACTCCCTTGCGTATTTGTATATAATATTCACCCATATTTGATAGTTTACAAATCAGGAAATCTAGGGCCCAGGATTCACCGAGGGAATCTCTACCTCCATTTACCCCTTAATTAATATTTCTAAAAAGCCTGGTGGTCCTTGGGCACCGGCGCTGCACGGGTGTCAAAATCTATTACATAAAGTAGAAAGTAAAATGTCCCATTAAATAGATATTGCCCTAAATTCTGGTAAAACTTACAGCAATAATGTAAAAAGCTGGTTATGTGCTTACATTAAACCCAGATTTTAAAGCATTAGCACATCACCAGTGTGTTCCTGCTTGGCATGTGTTTTATGCCCAATACCGTACTCTGGCACATTAACAATCTGTGTATCCATTCATCAGCAGTACATTTTGAATTGTATATTTATGGCACAGTGCACTTTTCATAGCTGAAAATTAATGAACATGCCTCTCTCATAACAAACAAGCACCTGTGCTGCATAGTTAGTAATCGGAAACAGATTTATTTTTATTAGAGTATATGTGGGCAAAATTTTCTCCCTTTTTGAGAAAAAAATATGGTATGCTCGTTGCTTGATTATAAGGGCACACTCTGCCAATGGATAGCTTTGTTGTACAAATTCCTGCTTATAATTTCTGCCTGTAATATTTTTCATTTGAAATTTAATGATAATGCCTTCATATAGGACATAATCATTCCTTTGCGAAGCCTACTTGTCTTGACAAATCAAGTCCTGAGCGGCTGCCAACCTCTGTTGAAGCAAAAATGGAAATCTACAAGTAATGAGGAAGAACAGACATATTGAACCGTTTTGAGGTAGCTGTGTGTTCTGTGGCCTGACTCATACATGCAGCCTGTGGCACCGAAGCCACTGAGAAATTCAATTGTACAACAAACCATTTGAGTCAAACAGGTCCAACGTTGTTTTGGCGATTTTAACTACGCTGTCGCAAATCCTCTCTTTTATTTGCTATTTGGTTTATTTCCCATTCAAACAATTTTCATTAACGTGAGTTCACACAATTACAGAACCACGGGGGGGGGGGGGGGGAGACGATCGGAAGTCAGATTTGTAATTAGCCAAGCTTCTTTTTAAGGTAAGGTTTCCAGGATGAAATGTTGAGAGTCGTCTCATAGACGACTCATTACTCTTTAAAAGTTAAATTTCAGTCCTATGGGCCTTGATTCGAATCAGGGCCACGTAGAGCCTGATTTACTCCCTTTTACAGTTTCACTAGCCAACTCCCACACAGGCGCTCTTAGCCCTTTAAAGGAAAAACAGATGGCCAGTAATCTTTATTTCTTTAAACAGTTATAACAGCACAGGAAGTTGATTCTGTTATTTATTTATAATATTTGCAACCCACTTTTCTCCAGAACGCCCCCCTCTTCAAAAACGGAGTCAATGTGGTTTATAACAACAATAGACCAAAAACTGAAATCCAAATCAGACCCCCCCCCCCACCAACGACATTCCAATAAGCACAGTCAACAATGCAGCTTGCCCAAACTCAAACTTCAGTTAAAAGCCATAGAAATAAGACTCCCTTGCACTCCCTCTAAAAATCTGCAAGGATACATTCCATACCTGCTCAGTAACCACTTCTGTAGATTGGGAGCAATAACCAGGAAAGCCTAGATGCTGGCAACAGAGGACTGGACAGGTGAGGTAAGCAAAACAAATGGTTTAATTACATTAACTGGTTCGCAGGTTTAAAACAAGCAGAGAGGGCCCTTCTGACAGAGGATGTAGGCCTCAGGTTATGGCCAGTTTAAAGTTAAGAAAAAGAATGTTAAACTGAGCTTAGTAAAACACACAGGATTCCTTAACATTTTTCAGTGCAGGTGTAGGAGCAAAAAGTCCATCCTACCAAGAGCAAAAGGTCCATTGTATTTTGCACTTACTGCAGTTTCCAACAGGCTTGTGATTCCCACGTCAGGGGCAGGGGATCCCCTGCTCCCACCTCCTTCCCCCCCGCCCCCACTAACCTGGCCAACAGGGAGGTGTGCCCCCGGTGGCACGGGCGCATCCCTGGACAGCACAACGCTCCCACGTGCCCTGCTGCAGTGCACTCCTGCACCCCCCAACAGGCCCATTTTGGGCCGAATCAGGCCCACAGGGGGGTGATTTCAGCCCTTTGGGGAGCGTGCTCTTGCTCCCCGGGCTGCCCTTTGACCTACGAGATGACATAACTTCCCAGAAGTGACGTCATCACACATGCCAGAAGCACGCGCGAAGCAGACCACCAAGGCCAGCACAGGGTAAGTCCCAGCATCCCAGTCTCCCACCGGGGGACTTAAGGGACCTGGCAATCCTAGCTTCCAAACTCTTTTAAGGGCATCCCGACATAAAGATTATTACAGTATACAACAGCAAGGTGAGAAAAAAATGGATCAGCATATCCACGCTGTATCTCTTCATGCATTTTGGTGTACAGGGGTTGAGTCTAGGGACCCCACCCAATGTCAGGAGTTGTTAAATCAATTCTTACAGTTTTTACATTGTAAGCTGCCTTGACCACCTTTGGAGGAAAGGCAGCTAATAAATCTTTTCCACAGTTGGAGCACTGACTCTTGAAAACTCATACCTTAGAAATCTAGTTGGTCTTTAAGGTGCTACTGGATCCAAATCTTAATTTTCAGCCATGTTTTCCCTGAAGTTTATATAGGTTTTGCAACCCCTAAACACATTGAAGCCTCATTCTGCTTCATGGGGAACAAACCGCAGCAGTTATCCCTGTTGCACCATAACAGGAAACCCCATTTCAATTTGGTTATTTTGCCATATAAAAACAATCTTTTCGAGGGTTATTGTAAATAATCTGGACCCAAATCAAAGTCCACCAAAGCATTAGCCTCAGTGAGTTGACTCAGAAAGCAACTGTGACAGATTTTTGAGGCTATTTATTACTTTGGGATGTGTGTGTGTGTTTGTGAAAGAAATATATAATCTGACTAACCTTGCCCATCTTGCATGCAATATGTACTCTGACAAGAGTCTCAGGTTATAGTCCTCAATCTTGCCTTCCAGGTCATCATAAATAAAACAAGGGCTGTTGGTGCCCTCTCAAAAGAACAGCCATGCTTCAATCTTTTAAGCTTCCCACCAGACAAAGATAAACCTTCACCAACAACCTTAAAATATTCTTTTAAAGGTATCAAGGACCACCATCTCAGTATCCAAAACAGCAAGGAGTCGATTTTCTAGAGCCAGCAATAGAAGGTGGGCAGATATTATTCACTGGGGATTCATAACCTGGCTTTCCTTTGTGACAATTTCAGAATTTCACCTTTGCTAGGATTCTGGCAAATATATAGCTGGATTTTAAAATGTCAAATCCTTGGATTTCCAAGTGAAATTTCAATACGGTTTTGAGAGAACAACGTATCTGCTTGAAACCTCCTTTGTCCCGATTTGAGGAGTTGCATACCACCCCAACACATGTGTACATCTCTTGTCCCATTTGTTTCTTTGTATGAAAAAAAAAAATCCATAGGCCCACCAAAAGGAAAGCGTACCGGGATCTGCTTCCTCCACTGATGTGAACTAGGAAAACCCTTTCAGGAAGGGAAAATCTGTATGTGAATGTAATCTGCCCTGAGCCTGTCTGTGCGGGTAAGGTGGAATGAAAATTGAAAACAATAAATAAATAAAATACAACCATGAAGTCCCAGAGATTAAAAATCTCCATGGTCAAGCCTGACTGAACTGGAAGTCCCATTGTGGGCAGGTGCCATATTGGAAAGATGCAGCAGGAGAAAATGAACAGTTCGCCTGTTGTGTGTGTTATGTGTTCTCAAGTGGCTTCCAATTTACTCTATGAATTAATGACTTCTGAAACGTCCTATGACTGCCAGCCTTGCTCAGGTCATGCAAACTGAAGGCTGTGGCTTCCTTTAATAATAATATAACATTCAATTTATATGCTGCCCTTCAGGTCAACTTAACACCCACTCAGAGCGGTTTACAAAGTGTCTTATTATTATCCTCACAACAATCACCCTGTGAGGTGGGTGGGGCTGAGAGAGCTCAGAGAAGCTTTGACTGACCCAAGGTCACCCAGTTGGCTTCAACCGGAGGAGAGGGAAATCAAACCTGGTTTTCTAGGGGCCAAGCTACACATGACGAATGACACTTGAACGGCAAGTGGATTGAGTGGAGGGCAAGTGAACAGGGAGAAATACACTTGCCATTCAAGTGTCATTAGTCATGTGTAGCTTGGCCCTAGGTTAGAGTCCTGCCACTCTTAACTAGAGATGGGTACGAACCAAAATACAAACCAAAATTCATGATGAACCAAGCCAGTTCATAGTTCGTGAACCAGCAGTTCGTCAGATCCCATTTCTGATGAACCGCCATGAACTTTAGGCTTTTTTGGTTCATTTTTTGGTTCATCACTGCAGACAGCCTGGTACCGATCAATCAGTTTCCTAGGCAACAGGGGATGGACATCCTGCAGACCTTCTGATGACCAAGAAGTGACCTTCTGCTAACCCAGAAGTGACGAATTTCTGACCTAGATGTGATGTTTTCATGAATCAAACAAACCGGTTTGCGAACCAGGGACAGGTTCGTGTAAGTTCATGGTTCGTGAAATTTGATGAACCACGAACCACATGGTTTGTTTTTTTTTCTGGTTCGTGCCCATCTCTACTCTTAACCACTACACCAATCTGGCTCTCTTTAGAGAGTCACTATTTCTCATGCTGGGTCTTCTTCTTTTCCTACTGGCTTCAACTTTTCCTAGCATTGTTATGTTTTCCAGTGAGATGTTCACCTGGAGGCTTGCTAAAATCTAACACTGAGCATGTTCCAAACAGCTGTAAAGAATATTCTTGTTTGAGGATAGCTTATAGCCACCAGCATGCATAGCATCATTGTAGCCTACATTGTACTTCGCTTGGTGTTTCATTTGATATTGTCGGCTTGGGTTCATTTTAAAAGGATTGTTACCCCAGCTTAATCCTTCTCCGTAGGGTGAGATAAAAATCTAAATCAGTGTAGCAATTAGAAGAACCTTAACCAACAGGAACTCGTCTTGTAACTTGTGCAGTTTTGTAAGAAAATGTAAATGTCTTATAAAGGTCACCGACAGAAACTGAGCATTATCATTGCAGGAATCAACCATTTGCCATTTCAAGGCAACTCAACTATTTCTAGTCATCCTTTCTTTTTTTTAAAAAAAATGCCATAACTGTATAGTATCACAGGAATCATATGTTTTTTGCATGTCAGAGACTCACCTTCTAACCGCTTCCTGGCATTTAGCAAGAACTAAGGAAGGGGGGGGGGGTTGGGTTGCTAACTCCAGCTTCAGCAGATAAGCAACAAAGAAAATCATTCTCAACGCAGAAATCAAAGAAGGAGAAAACATCACAAAATGGTTGTAACCCAGCCCACAGCAACAAGCCTGTTGTGGTGGAAAGGGGGGAAAACAAAGAGAGAGAACAAAAAATGGGGTTTCACCAACAGGGCAGGGTTCTTTCACACACACACACGCCAAGTATCTATCCTACAGTCTGTGACTTTGGTTGTCTTCCAAGTACCCACATTTATATGGGATGTTCTCCACCAAATGGTCAGATAGTACTTTGGAGCCTGTAACATTTCACAAGATGGAACGGAACTCACCTAGTTACCTAAAATTGTCAACAGGCTCTTTGCCTTTAGCTTTTTCCTCCAGCATCCGATGAGCATCAGGAATGTTCACTTGACTCTGTGTTTTGAATGAAAAAACAGACTGGGAGCTCTTGGCAGCCCACATCTACTTGCGAAGACGGTCAGTTAACAGCCAGTTTGGCATAGTGGTTAAGAGAGGCAGGACTCTAATTTGGAGAGTCGGGTTTGATTCCCCACTTCCTCCCGCTTAAAGCCACCTGGGTGAACTTTGGTCACTCACAGCTCTCTCAACCTCACTCACCTCACAGGGTGATTGTTGTGAGAATAATAATAACACCCTTTGTAAACCACTCTGAGTAGGTATTAAGTTGTCCTGAGGGAGGAACAGAAATCAAATGTTTTTATTATTATTAAGATCCCAATCTCTGCTGTCTGTGGCTCCATCTTAAGAGGTGGTGTGGTGACAACTACAGACTGGGCATTTTCAGTGATGGCACCTTGCCTTTAAAATGCAACCCCCCTTGAAGTTTGCCTAGCACCCCCTATATAAAGTGACAAACCAAAACATTCCTTTTTACCTGTGCTGTTAGCTAAACGATTTCATTTTTTATGGATATCTTTTAGAGTGCTCAATAGTGGTTTTATGCTTCTTCTTTTTTTTGCCCTGGTCTGTTTTTAATTACTTGTCTTGTTTTAGCTTATAAGCCGCCTTAAGGATGATTTGGAGGACATATGGAGTTCCTTAATAAATAATTAAGCAAGACAGCAAGTCTACTGAGCAATATGGAGCACGTCAATCACTTGTTTTGCTAATTTACAGGGCTGTAGTTTCGAAGATACCCTGACCTGGATAGTCCAGGTGAGCCTGATCTCATCAGATCTCAGAAGCTAAGCGGGGTTGGCCTTGGTTAGTAATTGGATGGGAGACCTCCAATAAAGGCCAGAGTTGCAGAGGCAGGCAATGGTAAACCATCTTTTGTTAATCTCTTGCCATGAAAACCCCACCGGGTCACCGTAAGTCAGCTAGGACTTGTGGGAACTCTCCACCACAGTTATGAAGATAAAGTACAAGAAGAAAGAACCACGGGTTGGATCCAGACTAAATTTTCCAGTGACAGAATGGACAGAATTTGCCCTCCACCAAATGCTTCTCCCAGGGGAGAGGGTACCCAGACGAATGACATGAATGGGAAATGGGGATTTTGAGTAAATTGCCAATTTATTCTGGGTTCAACCCTGTGTATGTCCATCTGTGTTTCTTGCAAGAAGGGGAGGAGAAAGATGTACAACACGGTTAGATGTAAATTCCCTCTAAGCAGCACTTGTGTTTGCAGAAGTTAGAAGGTCCAACTGGCAGAATCAAGAGAACACCTGATAATCTTCTACAAATGTGTTAGGTCCAGTCTCGGACATTAAATTCTTACATGTCAGGACTTAATTTAATCCTTCTCAAATGACTACTCCTGAATAATCTTTCTTACACTCAAGTTCTCTGTCTCAATAAACACAGCCTAAGCTGGTGGATGAATGACAAGATTTGGAACACATTTGAGGCAGAGGTTGGGTCCAGCCAGTTATTGCACGAAATCTTGCCCAATTCTCCTCCCTAATATAGTTTCTAGCCTCCATGACTGTTTACAAATGCAATCCCCGAGAACCTCCACATAGCTTTTTTGTGTGTGTGACTTTCTGTTTTCATCAGCAGAAAAGCTGGTTTGATCCAACCCTTGAAGTCCTATACAAATGAACAATAATGTCATATTTAATATATTATTGATCAGCAAGATTTCCAAGGTATAAGTTTTCAAGAGTCAAAGCTCCCTTTGTCACATACAAGTAGGAATAGAGAGCCCTGGGCCGTTATAACTGCATCAGAAGGTCCACCTTTTCTCTGCGATATAAGGACTCGGGGATCTCCATCCCCACCTGTATCTGACAAACAGAGCCTTGACTCTCAAAAGCTCATACCCTAGAAATCTTGTTGGCCTTTAAGGTGCTACTGGACTTGAATCTTGCAAATCAAGCACTGGCTGATATAAGGTAGTGAAGAATAAGCCAAGGGTTAAAATCATGGGACAATCTTCTCTAACAATATGCAACTTACAGTGCGATCCTAAGACATACATCTCCCATCCAAATTAACTAGGAGACACCAATTGGTGCAAAACACTGTAGCGCGACTGCTATCAGGAGCAAGCAGGAGCATGGACATCACCCCCCATTCTGCAGTTACTCCATTGGCTACCTATCAGCTACCGTGCTCAGTTCAAGGTATTGGTTATCACATACAAAGCTCTTCACATCCTTGGCCTGGCATAGCTACAGGCCCGCCTCCCTCCCTAAGTTCCTCCATGGCAGCTTCGCTCATCTGAACAGCAGGTGCCACCCTGCACATGGGCAAAATCAACAGCAGCCTGCTTACGGGCTTTCTCTGTGGTGGACCCTACCCTGTAGAACAGCCTGCCTGAGGAGGACAGGAGAGGCTCCACTCTCCTAGCATTCGGCAAATGATGCAAAAAGGCTTTTTGCATTGTATGGAGGGGCTCTCATATGCTTCGCTAATGAGTTAATAACCACAGACTTCACCACCATGTTGCCTTACGTTCTACCAGTTGTCTTAAATATATGCTCCTATGAGCTACTTGTGTTTCATGTGGTCTAATGTCAGCTCTAGAGTTGCTTATGTTCTGTTTCAACATGCCTTCAACCCTGTATTGGATTCTTATTAATGTATTCTTACTAATGTATTTGTAAAATTGTGTCTACTGCCAGACCAACCTGGTTTCCTTCTTTGATCAAGTGACCAGCTTACTGGATCGGGGGAACTCTGTTGACGTGATTTATCTGGATTTCAGTAAAGCTTTTGATAAGGTCCCCCATGACATTCTGATGGGCAAACTGGAAGACTGTGGAGTAGACTATAGGACAGTTCGGTGGATAGGGAACTGGTTGGAGGACCGCACTCAAAGAGTGGTGGTCAATAGCGTTTCATCAGATTGGAGGGAGGTGACCAGTGGGGTGCTGCCCCCTCTTAACCACCCCCCCACTTCCTTGTTTTTTGCCTTTCTGAAACACCGTCCCTCTTTGCCAAGCAATTCTTATGGTCCCAACTCTGTCCGAGGCATGCCCACACCCCCATCCTGTTTATTCTTTTAAAAGGGGGCATTCCTAGTGCTATTGCGCAATCTCGTTCATGAAGATCACCCACAAGAGGTTTGGGAAGTGGAGTTCTAAAAAGCCCGTGGAGGCATCAAGGGGGGGGGGGGGCTGCCATTTTTTTACAGTAAACAATGTTTGACTGCCGAAGGATAGCCTAGGTAATTTCTGATAAGTGGACTGTGCCTGCAAAGGCTGACTCTTTCTGGGGGTTTTGTTTTTAATTAAAATTATCAGTATAGTGAAAAATCAGTATCCTATAATTATAGTTGAGCGGTAACATTAACCAATTGCAGGCATCAATGGGGGTGTGGCCCCACCATTGTAATTGAGCAGAAAATTGATATAACAAAATCTAGCATTAATTTTTTTTTTAAAGGCTATGTGATGTCATCAGCGACGGCGGATCTAAACCTGCCCCATATTGCGCAATTCTCCCAGGGAAGAGAACAGAGTATATAGCGCAAGGCTGGCGCAGTAAAAGAGGGGGTGTGAACACAGACTGGGACATTGCGGGATAGAATCCAGCACAATTATTGTGTATGAAAAGCGGAAGGTAGGGAAGTGTGGATTCGGCCCATGTGAAGTCCAAACCACCTGTCCAGAATCACCATCTCCCCAATACTTTGTTTCTCAGCTTGGGGGATTACAAAACTGTGACATAAATATCATAACATCTTTGCGGTGAATTGGTGAATGGTCCTATCTTTGGATAATCTAGAATACTTATTTCATTTGGTCCCTTTTAGTTCTAAGGTTCTAATGCAATCGCTCTTGGCTCTTCTTACACTATTTAGGGCCCCATCTCCGCTCACTTGCCCTGACCTGGGTGGCCCAGACTAGTCCAATTTTGTCAGATCTCAGAAGAGAAACAGGGTTGGCCCTGGTTTGAGAGCCAGTTTTGTGAAGTGATTAAGAGCAGCAGGACTCTAATCTGAAGAACTGGCTGGATTCCCCACTCCTCCACTTGAAGCCAACTGGGTGACCTTGGTGACCACAGCTTCTTGGAGCTCTCTCAACCTCACCCACCTCACAGAGTGATTGTCATAATAACACACTTTATAAACCACTCTGAGTGGTCATTAAGTTGTCCTGAAGAACGGTACATAAATCGAATATTGTTGTTGGTTAGTAGTTGGATGTGAGACAACCAAGGAAGTCCAGGGTTGCTCTGCAGAGGCAGGCAATAGAAAATCACCTCTGAGTATCTCTTCCCTTGAAAACCCTACAGGGTCACCATAAACCAGCTGTGACTTGACAGCACTTTCCACCACCACTTCACTCACTCATCGCTGATTGAATGAACTATCTCCTATGAGGTAAACATCACGCTGTCAACCACACACCTCTAGCTGGTATATTCCATAAGATTTTGTAGCAGGCAAGTCATAGGCAAATCACTTGCCCTTACATATCTTTTCTTTTTAATCACTGAAGAAAAAGCACTAAAGATTCAAGACATTAAAAATGTAAATGTTTATAAAAGAGGGGGAAACAAAGGATTCCCAGGAACTGCTGGGGAGGGGGAGTAGATCTGACCTGTTTTAATGGACTGAAACTTAAAAATATGTCACAGCACCAAGAAAACAAGTAAAAGCATGATTGCTCATGGACGTCTAAAAAGAAATTCTGTTCAACTTGCATCTGGGCCACCTCTTTCTTTCTTCAAAGGGAAAGGTATGCCCTCTAAAAATGGGCTTTATGTATTCGGCAACAAAGGTTTTTGAAGAAGCATTAAAATGTCAGTGAAAGTTGCCAAATGCATTCTTACAACGCTGCCACTGACTGTTTGTTTAGGAAAAGGAGATTTAGCTGCTCACACGTTCATTAACACACTCAGAAATGGATGAAAAATTCTTTAAGGACTTAAAAAAAAAAAAACAGGTGCCATGTCTGCTGCCTGAAACCAACTGCAAAATGAAAGAATTAAAAAAAAAAGGGGGGGGGGGTTGGACGAAGATAAGGTATTTAAGGAAATCAATGCTACAACTTTAAAAGAAGACAGAAAGGGGGGGGGGGGTGGACCTGCTGATTCCAAATGCTCACGGCGCTTATTTTCTAATGAAATTGCTGCTTTTGGAATGGCCTTGTGGTTTCTTTTTCTTTTTTCTTTTCTTTTCTTTTTTTTTTTTACAAAAAAACACGTTTTGATTCCAGCATTATTGCTCTGGAATAGGTGTGGTTGCCTTTGAAATGTAAGCTCCCCACTTCTGCACTGCAGTCAGTGAACCATTGCTGATAGGGCTGACTAGTCACAAGCAAAACTGGCTAGTTATAAAACTACTATAGTATATCCTTTATCTCATACACATTTAAAGGATTTACCTATCTATCCCACTGCAGACCTACTCATTGAGTAGGAGCCAACAGCATATGATTGTGTTAATTAATCTGCTATTGTGAGTAAAGGAACAGCTGCAGCGGTCTCGTGGATATGTTGTCAAAGGAAAAACAATGTAATGTTAAGCTTCTGACTGCATATTCAGTTACAAAGCGGGTTTACGATAAGTTAAATTCATAAATCACAGATCATATTTTTAAATAAGAATAATAAATAACATCTGACCTTTAAGGGAAAGGTTTGAGCATTCTTAATTTCAGCTTGAAAAAAAATACAGTTCTGAAATACAATACTTAAAGCTCCAACCCAATTCTTTGTTTGGAAAACAAACATTCCCCAGAAATGATAGGAAATGGTTGGAGCTGTAAGACCTGACCTCTCACTCTTTGAGATACATGCCATTGTCGATTTAACAAAGATCAGAACCCAACATATCAAGTTAAAAGAAAATCTCATTGGCTCCCTTCCAGGGGCCCCCTCTAATAAAAACACAATTTTGAATATTATACAGCAATGCACAATAAAAGGGACATTCATTATATGAAAAACACTTTCTATTTACACAGGATTTGATCTTTCCTGCCAGGGAAAAAGGTACAGAACACCCTTTTGCCTTCTTTCCAAAGCACAATAATATAATCCAGTAATTCAGAAGCAGTCAAACTAAAATAATTCATGCCCTTATGGTGGCTGAATGCAAAGGCTGATTTTGCCAGCTCTAATCTTCCCATGAACACCCAAGCAGGCCATTGACCCAAGAGGAGACAGGATGAAGCCTTAGGACTAATAGATTTTTTGAAAGATAAATACTTCTCCAATCCTATGCCGGTCTGAACTGTGGCAACAGAGCGTAGGAGTGCAACACTAATGCTGTTCTTGGAAAACCCTATGTGATGCAGCAATGCTGTGTGAATAGGTGTATGTACAGAACAGGAGGAGAACAACGCATGTGGAAAGGAATGTGGAGACAGAGGGAGGCGATAGAGAAGATCCCGCTAACTGGTGAGCAGCGGCTGAAGAACATCTAGCTAAGTTTGTTTTTCCTCTGCTGCGTGTATCAATGTCTGGGCACATCTGGAGATGTGAGCCCTTGAGGGTGCGCCGAAAGGCAAAATCCAAAGAGCTCTTGTCCTATGGCTCTTAGCTTAGAGTGGGGAAGCTCAGCCCCACAGGGAGAGAGAAGACAAGGCAGACCTGTTCTGCATGTTGAAGACTTTCCCCCTCCTGTTTTGGGTCTCCGTGGGGAGGAGAAGGCCGGATAAAAACAAACTTTAACAGATGAAATAAAATCTACATAATAAAACTGCCCCCTCCCAAGTGGTAACCTTTTTTAAAAGTACGATGCTTCGCCATCTACTATTGGAGGGAGTGACCTTGGTATTTTCCCTACTTCTAGGACAAAGTGCCGGAGGACAGATGGAATTCTCACCAATTTCATCCTTCCTTCCCTTGGAATGATCCACCAGTTTTGGTCAAATCAGAGAATGGTGACCCACCATGCCTGTCATGGTTGATACTACATATGATGTGGTGTACTGGATGTTTGATGACACCTCACCTCTCCATTTTGCATCCCCAAGCAAGTAGCACATTAAGGCCCTTGTGGGTCAGCACATATGACCAATGGACTGCCAACTCAGTAGGTCACAAGTTGTTTGGGATCCTCCACTTCCACCCCCCGCCACCACTTACTCGGCCAGGGGGGAGGTGTGGGAACAAGCCTCCTGGGCATGCTCCCAGGACAGCACGATGATGTCACTTCCCAAGAGTGGCCCTGAGACTGCTCCCCCGCTCTGCATCAGGTCGATTTGGGCCTCCAACAGGCCAAACCGGGCCCATTTGGAGCCCAAATTGGACCACAGCAAAGCACATGTGCGCTCCCATACCTGCACGATAACATCATTTCCTGGGAAGTGATGTCATCATGCAGGTGTGGTGGCACACTCATGCAAGGATCTCCCAGGAAGCGGTGAAAGGGAAATTAAGGGGACTTGGCATCCCTAATGCCATATCAAAATGACTAGTGGGAATAAGGGGTTAAAGTAAACTTTCCCCTACAGTGTTCATGTGAATTAATCACCTGTAAGTATTTGCTGTGAAGGGAATCTGATCTCTGCTTATCCACACTCTGGCTTGGATCATGCAGGCCTACTTAACAGATCCTACCTCACGGGACTGTGTCAAAATAACTTTTGGATTGCTACAAGGTCTACAATTCTGCAATTATTTGGCACAGAAGTTGAAAGCAATTGTACTTCCCAATAGCTCATATGCACAAAACCCACCTCTGAAAATATCTTGTAATCTGTTGAGAGCTCTACACAGATGCCTGCACATATTTTTTTTTAAAAAAATGCCATCTGAAATAATGCATAAAACGTACACCACAGCAAGAATGTTGAATTGCCAATAGCTTTTGTAAGGTCATTAGAATAACACTTTGTGTCTTTAATCAAGCTCTGAGAATTCATGAGCATCATTAGTCATTGGGAAGATGACTTCATTGAGGTTGATTGGGCTGGGCCTTCATTATTGCTCTGTATTATGTTTCATTTTCCAAATCAAAATCCTAAAACAAAATAATTTCCTGATCTTTTAAAACCTTGATTAAAACACTGTTGTGGGCTGAAACCAAATTCTTAGCATTATCCGTTTGACAAAATATGCCATAACTTTTGGGAGATGCAGATTTCCCCCTCCCTCCCCTTCATAGTAGGAGATCTTCAGCTTTTTGTAAGTGTTGCTTCTCTTGGTAGAAGCAGGGGAGAGGGGGGGGGGGAGTAAATGTGTAATGTTTTCTGCAATGGAAACAGAAAAAAAGTTTCAACCTTGTAAGAGAATTGTGCGAATGAAAAGAAGCTACTCGAAAAAAAGGCTCCAGAAACAAATACCGATAATAATATATGGTGATGTAAAATGAAGAATTGGGCCGTTTCCACACTACTCACCTTTATTCGGAACGCTGTGGAACATCGCGAAAAAAAACCCGGAAGATAGCGTCTTCTCACGCGAGTTTTGCGCGACATCTCGCAAAACTAGCACGAGAAGATGCTATCTTCCGTGTTTTTTTCGTGATGTTCCACAGCATTCTGGATGAAGGTGAGTAGTGTGGAAATGGCCTTGGTCTACCGAGGGCTCAGGCTTCCCGCCTCTGCTTAGCTCAGCCCTTTTTTGTAATCCTGCTGTTGAATTGTTTATGGTAAGTCTTAACCATGTTTATTGGGTTTTTTCTAATCTTGTAATCCACCTTGAGTCTCAGCGTGAAAGGTGAACAATAAGAAAAGTAAATACATTTCCCCAAATGGATCTCGACTTCCATCACCAAGCTCAAGTTAGATATTTGGATATGAAACCATCTGGGAATCATTCAGATCTCTTTCTCAGTTTCTTGAAAGAAAGTGGGGCAACAAAATAAAATGTTGCCTACCAAAGGAGGGTAGGAAACTGCAGGATTCAAACTCCCCACAACCAATCCCCTACTCTCTCGTAAGACTTTCAAAGTCTGATTACTTAGAGTTGCCAGGGGCCCCAAGGATCAAAGCAGGGGCATAAGGGACTAGGGGGGCAGCGGCATACTTACCTCCTGTGCTCCTCTGGCACACCGGAAAATGACATCATTTTCCAATGCAATAGAGGAGCCACGGGGCACCCTGAAGCCCAGTTCAGTTTTTTAAAAAATCTCTTCCAAATGAACAATTTCTACAGTACTGGGCTTTAGTGCCAGCACAAAGAGGAAATGCAGGAACCAGTGCACTGACTTCTCCCCCCCCCCACCGCCCCCTTCTGTTGGCCAGGTGAGCAGGTCCGGGTGGCAGCAGGTGAGGACAAGTGGATGGCAAGGCTTTGATTACATGACACATGGAATACAAGCTGGATGGGGGGGGCAACTTTCATTTCACACGTGACCTGGGTCTCACCTTAAAAACTGTGGGGGAAGGAATCGACTCCTGACTGTGGCACAGAAGCAGGTTTTAGTGTCCCTTTCCCTCCACCCTGTGTGCTTTTGCTAGATAAAAAGGCTGTGGGGGCAGGTTGTTTGTTCCTCTGCTGGTACCATGTATCTCCTGGGCAGAGACATGTAACCAAATCAGGACAAAGAGTTATTTTTCCCCCCTAGAAAAAGCAAGCAAGGTAAAAGGAAGGGCTGCTGAAGATCCGTCTAATGCTATACTGTGCCTGGGAGCTAATCTGGACCCCTTCACACTGTTTTTAAGGTTTGTTCCAGGTCACATGTGAAACACGAGTTGGGTTCAGGTTTTCCCCAACACAACTCACATTTCACATATCATGTAAACAGACCCTGAGACAGTAAAAGGAGAAGCTGCAACAACAACTTTTAGGTGCTTTTATGATTCTGTGTTTTATTGGCTGGCTTTTAATGCTTGCTAATTTTCCAAGATTTTATATCGGTATGATTTTATCTTTTATTTTATGAGCTACTTGAAGCGGATGTCTGATGAGGTGGCATACACACATTTTCTATAAATATGAGCTATCCTCCAGCATGCAGTTTTTAAGTTCACAAGCTTGCTAAGTGTCAAAAGATGATGATCCTAAACTAGAGGAGTTAGCCGTGTTAGTCCGTAGTAGCAAAATCAAAAAGAGTCCAGTAGCACCTTTAAGACTAACCAACTTTATTGTAGCATAAGCTTTCGAGAATCACAGTTCTCTTCGTCAGAAGCATGGCGAAGGGGGGATGCATCTGACGAAGAGAACTGTGATTCTCGAAAGCTTATGCTACAATAAAGTTGGTTAGTCTTAAAGGTGCTACTGGACTCTTTTTGATTTTGATCCTAAACTAAAATCTCTCACAGATCACTGTATATGAGGGCAAAAAGACATTAAATATTTGGAAGCTTTTGAAATGTCTTTGCTAAGTACCAGCTCACAGGGCTATCTGGATGACTGGTGATGGTCCCCGGTCCGTGGCCTTCAACAAGAGCCTTGAAAGCAATGCTAAGATGGCCAGCCCACCTTCAAAACTGTACATAGTTCTCAAGCAGCCATTATATACCTAGATGATTGTGTGTGGAGCCCCTGTAAAAGATCTACGATGAGGGAGAGAGACTCTGATTCTGGTCCACATGCATAGCTCAAAATATACCTATTCACAATATCCATACATCTCCCATCCACCTTTACCCCCAAGAAGGAGTGTGGTATAGTAGTTACACTCGCATCTGTGAAATCTAGTTCCAGATTCCAACTCTTTATTAATGTTTTTACTTATTTGTGCAAAATAAGTGGTGGTGGGGGGGGGGGAATAAACAAAAAAGGAACTCAAAAGAATGCTGGCAAATCACTACATAAGCTTCTCTAAAAAGTATTCAAATATCTAAAAATAAGTCCATACGCAATCGTCATCTCTATGGGATATGTTCGAACAGTAATAAGTTTCTAAGGCCCTCGATCCAATGAGTTATGGGAAATGGGCTTTTGTCTTTCCAATGCTGTAGTATAAGTCTTTTAGTGATTGTAAGGCCATGGAGGGTTCATTTCCGTTGACCATCAGTTAGGCAGGCAAATAGTTTAAAAGGACATAAACATCTTCAAAAATAAATGAGTATTCTAATACAAAATTAATATGAGCTTCAAATCTCAGCTCTGCCAGGAAGCTTGCTAGGTGACCTGTGGAGACAGACACAATGGCTGATTCCGCACACGTTGGATAATGCACTTTCAATGCACTTTATCAATCATTTGAGGTGGATTTTTTGTTCCGCACGCAAAAAAATCCGTTCCAAATGATCTATAAAGAGGATTGGAAGTGCATTATCCAGGGTGTGCGGAATCACTCATACCCTGAGCCTTACCAAACTCACAGAGTCATTGCGAAGATAAAACGGGGGGTAATAATGCACACCATTCCGAGCTGTTTGGAAGAATTTTTAAAAATGCACTAAACAAATAAATAGAAAGCAACTACATAGAATAATTATGCCAACTTTTACCAATGACAGCATTTGATTGGGCACTGTTCCAAATTAAACCCCAAATCTGACGACCCAAAAGGTTACAGAAATTAAGCAAAAATATTTTATAGTATTTATGCAACTTCTGTCCTTTGGATGGAGTAACAAGAAGCAAACAAAAACCTCCTCTTCAACTATGGAAACCATCCTTCTGGCTTACCTTCCTTTGTTTTTGAGTTATCTTCAGTCATAAGGGCCAAAAACTTGCTTAAAAAGTCAGACAATGTCAACAAAGAACCTCCAAGATACTGAGGTCTTTGCTGAAACAGAACGACATACTCAAAGGATATGCAAAGTCATGGATCTATGTTGCTGTCTATGAATGTAAGAATTATAATTTTGATTAATTAAAAAAAATCAGAGTTTCATAGCTGAGAAGAATCTTGCCTGTATGTCAGCACATTCAAACTTTACACTGTTATCTACAGACCAGCTCCCAGATTCTGCAGAGAGAGGCAGCAGGCGCGCTGGCACTCGCTCTTGGTTCTTGAATTAATAGCTGTGAAAGAGTGTTGGGACCTTCCCAAGTTGTGGTTTCTGCACAGCAGAGCAACCCTGAACCAGTGTTTCCAATTTAACACCCTGACATCCTGGGGGCACATTTATTACTAGGAGGGGGAAAAAACCCATAACACATGTCCAAATATTCATGATTTCTGGCCTTTAGCTTGTTTGTGACCCCCACCAACAGGCGTGATGTATAATTCCATCTGGTCCTGCTTTCTTAGCAGGCCTCTTCATGCAGATTTTTTTTCCCTCTTCCCCCTCTCAAGACATTAAAAAAACCTCTCTGTGTTTCTCAGAACGAAGAGTTTAGCCAGTGATTCACCTCTGGATCCAAATTTCAGTCGCAGGAGGGGTTGCAAAATGGAGGATCTTCAGGGCATTTGCCTGTCCTGCTGAAATAATCCCCTCATGCCATTCTCTCCTCCCGTAGGATCGTCAACCAATTCTACATAATGGTGTTACCCTCGGTGATCTACATTTCTCTTTCCGGAGCTTCCTCAGTCTGAAGTGACTGCTGAGCACCGTACGTCCATAACAGCATGAGGGCCAGAGCTTTGCTGGCAGGCCCTTTCCTTCTTCTTTGCCTTCCATTGGTCCAGGGTAAGGTGTTAGGGCCAAGGGATGGGACACACAGCCCCCCCCCTTGGTAAAGAGGGGTCAGACCATTAAAGTCAATATTGTCTACTCTGACTGGAAGCAGTTCTCCAAGGTCTCAGGTGGAGGTCTGTCACATCACCTGCTGCCTGGTCCTTTTAACTGAAGACGTTGGGGATTGAACCTGCAAATCTTCTATGTGCAAAGCCATTGCCCCACCCCAGACAAAAGCTTCTTATTTATAAGGAGGCTACAACCCTCCGTTCTTCCCCTCCTTTCTTCTACACCCCGTTGGCCCAGAAACTTATCTTTCCACACTTCATCAAAAATTCTGAAACACTCAAGGGGGAGGCAGTCTTTGTTTTCTTTATATATTTATATTCCACTTTTCTCCCCAATCCCCCTTATCCCACACTGGCTCAAAGTGCCAAGGGGGGTGGCGACGTATGACTTACCATCCGTGGCTGTCGTACGGCTAAGTGTGTTGGGTTGGGGAAAACAATGGTAAACTACCCTGTAAAAACTTCACTGCGAGACTCTGAGGATCTCTCTCGACGTGCTATAGGACAGAAAGGCCTGGAGGGGGACGATCTACGGAGTAGCCGAGGGTCGGACGCGACCGTGTGGCTTGGATCGGATCGGATTTCTCCCCAATGGAGACTCAAAGCAGCTTACATTGTTCTCTTTGCCTCCATTTCATCCACCCAACATCAACCCTGTGAGGTGGGTTAGGCAGAGGGCATTTCCACACGCTGTTAAAGAGACGGGCCACTTACTGAACGCTGGCCTTTTTTTCACAAATTCCAGACGACTCTGATTTCAAAGTGGAAGCAGGCAGTCTGGCTTCCGTTTATTCAGCGTCTTTTAGCAGGCACAGGAAAGAGTGGGAAATCCCATTCTCAGAATAGACGCTGAACAAACAGAAGCCAAACTGCCTGCTTCTGCTTTGAAATTGGAGTCAACTGGAATTTGTGGGGGGGAAACGCCAGCATTCAGTAAGTGGCCCGTCTCTTTAACAGCGTGTGGAAATGGCCAAAGTGGTTGACCCAGTTCCACAGTCAAGTGGGAATGTAAACCTGGGTCTCCGAGATCCTAGTTCTCTAAACATTACACCATGCTGCCTTGAGTGCATCAGTTCCATGCCTCAAGTCCATGTCGACATGCCACAGCAAATGACTAGGACTCAACAGGTTTTGTGCCACCACCTCACTTTCACGGCTAGAACATTATAACGCCAAACGGCCGTGTTTTCATTTTAGCTAAAATTTGCTGGATTTGTCACTCACCCTACAGGTTTCCCTCAGACACTTTCCTTCATCTATCCAAGTCAGAGAACTAGCTATAAACACATTTAAAATGTGACAAGTCTATAGAGAATGCCTGTACACTTTCAATTGCTAAACACAACTCTATGATTCACAGACCACTTTCCCGAGCCAAGCCCTCAGCGGCAAAGATGGAAATCAATCATAGGATTGCTTAATTCTTCTCCAAGTGTAACAATTTGGAAACGTTCCCTTCTTTAAGAGCCTGCTCATGACCGTAGAGCATATAATCGATTAATCCCTTACTAGGTGTGGCTTTTGCCAGGAGGCAAGTGACTAACACCCTGTCTAGAAAAAAACACAGAAAGAGTTATCAATCAGTTTGACAAGACGCCTCAGTTAACAGAAAGAATATTTACTGTGAGATGAGAAGGGCTGCCAAACTGGGGAGGCGGGGGACAAACATTAGGAGGAAATAATTTAAGAGGAATTAAAGCTACCGTACGCCAAACATAAATTTCCAATTAAATGCAAACCAAAGGAGAAGCCAATATGACACATAATTTTCTGCTTGTGAACCAAGGATTCTTATTTGGATTGAGCTGCTGGAATTCAGAAACCTTTACTGTCCAACGAGGCACACGCTTAAGGGTTTTATAAAGCCATAGGTATTGAAGTAAATGACGACGGCAATTTGTGTATTTCTGAGACAGAAAGAAATCTGTAACTCGGAATTCCACTGTCCTTCAACACTGTGTCTTCTCAAGCGCCAAATCTGCTAAAATAAAGACGGTCCATACCACATTATTTCTAAATCCTCATTGCTCCAGACTCTACATAATCCCATGTTCCTATCTCCAACATTTCAGTCTGGGCTGCCAAGGAGCTACTGCAGGCATCCAGATAAAGGACCGTCCACCAGGACTCAAACCAAATATGGTATGAAAACAAATCACACAACTAGGGATGTCATCCCCCCACTTGGGCTGAAGGATCTTTCACCACCAGCAGGTTCTTCCCAATACTACTCAGTTGTCTGGTGGGGGGGAAACGGGGCTGAAAACAAGAGCCAAAGGGGAAGCATCCAGGTGCATTGACATCACTCCTGTACACCTAAAAGTGACCCCAGCGCATTGCTAGAGATATGTAGTTTCCTCAGCAATGAGCTGACATCACTTCCAGGTACACAGGAAGTGATGCCAGCACATCTCTGGCACTGGCATTATGTCACCAGCCAGGTGCCAACCCACTCGGTAAGTCTCCCAACTGTTGTCAGACTGTGCTTGCAACCCTTCACACAACCGGGCCTGGGTCCATGGAGCTGATTCAACTGCCCTCTAGTGGTCGTGTTCACAAACGAAAATAGGGCTATGTTTGGAACATCCCCAAACTCCTTCTAATCCTTCTAATCATCAATTTTTAGACACTGCTGACAACAACTTTCTACCTACAGTACAGAATGCTCTGTCCATGATTTAGCAGCCCAAAAGGTGACTAT
The DNA here is from genome assembly GCF_028583425.1 of Eublepharis macularius. Lineage (NCBI taxonomy): Eukaryota > Metazoa > Chordata > Lepidosauria > Squamata > Eublepharidae > Eublepharis > Eublepharis macularius. Next base: position 34,438,937 of record NC_072805.1, read on the forward strand.
TATTTTCATAAAGACAGGGCCCAAGCAAGAAGACGGGAGTTTTGCAATAGGCCTCAAGATCTGGGGACAGCTCAGCTCATACTACTAGACAGTTACAGCAAAATAGACTGTTTATGCCATTTCAGAAAGGGGTTGGGAATGATTTTTGCTCATGAGATTGTTTACGGAGGAAGAGATGCAGAGCGGCACATTATGACTTTTTATGAATGAGTCCTATGCTTACACTCTCCCTCATGCCTGCCTGTGTTGGGAAATCAATGGAGGACTTCTACCTGATGACACACATGCAAAACACTTGAAATGGCCCAGGTGAAACAGAGTCTCTGCTCCACCTGCAGACGCTTCTGGAGTGATACACCTTGGATTTGGGAGGGAAGGTGGCATAGTATAGCATGACCCTGTCAGATCTCAAAAGCTAAGCAGGGTCAGCACTTGGATGGGCGACTGCCAAGGAAGACTTTGCAGAGGAAGGCACTGAAGTTTGAACTCCATCTGAGAATTTTAATTATGGTTCTTATAAACTGTCTTGTTATTTATGAATGTCTTTATTTTTATGTTATCAATGTTTTTTTTTATTATGTTGTTCACCACCAGGAGCCCTGAGTATTCAGGGGTAGGGCGGTTTATAAATCTAAATTATAAATAAATAAACAAACCACCTCTTGCTTCTCGCTTGCCTTGGAAGCCCATTGCTGGGGTTGCCGTAAGTCCATTGAGACTTGACGGTCCATGCAGACACGCACATCTTGGATGGAACTGCTCCACAGCATTTCCATATGACTGAGTGATGTAGTCTCATTGCAGAGGTCGGTGAAGATTTGCCACCAGAAAGAAATCTGCCCTAGGTTCCCGCAACCGTGTAGACCAGTCCTTAAAGTCCGCTGACTTTGAGCATCTCGCACACAGAAAGATCTGCGCGAGTTAAAACCAAGCTATCAAAATTCCACGCATCGATCCTCGCTGCCAGTGAGCTCATGTGCCAATAAGCACTCTCTCAAATAAGGCAACGTCCCCATGCCTTGTGCTCAAGCCTATTACCATATGGATGCTGTGTCTAATGAGGCCTATTTTGGATGACCGTTTTGGCCTTTAGTTTTCTTATTGTACAGCGGAGTAGTAGTTTACAGCTATTGTCTTCCAGGCCACAAATAAACTCCCCAGAAGTCCAGCTGCAGTCTTAATTTACAAGTGGTACGGCCCAACAAGGAGGATGTTTCCTCATCAGCAGAACAAAAATGAAGGGGGGAAAAAAGGCACCAGAGTCCCTTGACAAATGTACCTATTGACATACTTCAATAAAGCAAAGAGGCTCAGATTTGATTGCAACAGCTGAGACTTTATACAAAAAAAAATGCAAGAGAGCAAAATGAGAGCGCTGGGTTCTGAAGGACGCCGTCCCTCATAAATAAAACAAGACCAGATTCTTTCTTTTTTTAAGTTACTAATGTGACCTCCTATGAACGTTGCATCACAGATAAGTTAAAAGCCTACGTTACAGCTTCACTTATATTAACATGGGTGCCTACTGAACACTTGCCTCACTTCTGAAGGTCGCTATCAATAGAACATCTGTGACTTAAAGCCGAGATCTCGGAAGGGTTTATTTTCAGAAGCTGACTTCTTTATTTAAAAAGCACTTTGTGCTAGATAGCCACATACGAAATAGCCGGGCGCATGCTTCCACATGTGTTCAGACTAGTAAGCAAACTACAATGAGGGTTTATCAAGACTGAAGATAAGCCTAACCATTCTCGAGGCTAGGAAGAACATGAATATATTCACACCCGACAGGGTGGACCTCCAAAGGGCAAAACAGACACCTTTTCCTCCGCTATCATTCTGATCTAATTCATACGTTCTTTAGAAAGGCATGACAGTTTGTGGTCTCTGTTCTGGATCCATGCTGCTGTAATCAGGAGTACCACATACAGTTACCAGGCCCGCTGTCACCTCCCGGTTTTCCCAAGAAGTGGGAAGGCTGCTGGTTCCCCCCATCCTGCCCCACACATCCACATACACTGTTGCTTGGTGTGGTGTTGGGGAACAGAAGTTTGGAGTAGGGATATCCCTCACCCCCACTGGGGGGACTGACAGCCCAACTACCACAGTATGACCCCGGAGATGCTGAGTGAGATCGGAGTGACCCCTGATCGGAGGACACTCTGATCAGGGGACATACAGCTGTTGGTGGTCCCTGGCCCCAAGGAGGCCTGCCTAGCCTCGACTAGAGCCAGGGCCTTTTCAGTCCTGGCTCCCACCTGGTGGAACGCTCTGTCTGCCGAGATCAGGGCCCGACAGGACCTACTATTCTTCTGCCGGGGCTGCAAGACAGAGTTGTTCCGCCAGGCATATGGCTGAGGCTGGGCCTCCGCTGGCCTGAAAAAGGGGGTGTTTGAAATCTTAACCCTCCCTGTAAAGGCTGTCCACCATCCTGTTTTAAATGTGTATTAATAGAAATACACTGCTGTTTTAATGATGTTTTAATGTAGATGAATTTTTATTGCATTTTAGTATGTTGTTATCCGCCCTGAGCCCGCCTGCGGGGAGGGCGGAATAGAAATTTGAAATAAATAAAAATAAAATAAAAAATAATGACCTCTGCTAAGAACTTAGGAGGTTGTCCTAGACAAGTCACTGTCTCTCACATCAGTCCCCATCTGCAGTAATATTGGCCTATCTTAGCCCTACAAGGGCAGTTATAAGGATAACAAGATTATGTATGTTGATCACCTTTGATACATGACACTGCCTTTTACAGAGTAAGACCATTGGTCTATCAAAATCAGTATTGCCTGCGATGATTGGCAGTGATCTCCAGTAGATCTTTCACATATTTTACTATCTGATCCTTTCTGGTGGGGAGCTATGTTGGTCTGCAGTAGAAAAGCCAGGTTTGGGGCCAGTTGCACCCTAAAGACCAACTAGATTTCCCAGGTGTGATGATTTTCCCCAGGCCTCAGAGGCAGGACGCTCTGACTTGTGTTGTCAGCGTCTGACTTCTCATCACCAGCCACACCCAGGCGTGCTCCCTTCACCAACCTGGCTGTGCTCTGTGAGGGGAGAGTTCTCTTGTATGCCGTCTGTGAGGGGAAGGGGTGGTGGGGATTCCCTGTACCCTCGGTGGCGTAGCTGCTGTCTCCCTGTCTAGCCTAGGGGTTCTGCACTTGCCCCCAACCTTCAGTTCTCGGCCCGAGGAGGCCAGCCTCTGCTGGCTGGGTGCCAGCCCTCAGCCCTTGCTGGAACCCTCTTGCTTCTTTCCTCCTCCGCTTGCCTGCTTTCCTCCTTGTGCTTTACACCTTACTTGCTCTCTCCCTCTCTCCCTCTCTCCTCACTACCACCACCTCTTGTCCTCCTCCCAGCCTCCCTTTTGAACCTTCCACCTCTCTGCCTCGACCCCGCCCCCTCAATGGGATCCTAGTGCTTCTCCTCACCCATCTCTGTGTCCTTCTGGCATGGCCACACAGGGCGTCTTCCCACAGTTCAGCTTCCATGTCTTTCACCTGAGCCTGGCTCTCACAGCCACTCCTTGAGGTCCACCCCTGTTGCGGTCCGCAGTGCCGTACTTCCCAACTGGAATCTTCGGTCCCTGAACCCCCCTGCCGAGGTGAGCCACCACACCAGGTATGAGTTTTCAAGAGTCAGAGCTCTGTCATATACTATATCTGACGAATGGAGATCTGACTCTTGAAAACTCATACCCTGGCAATCTACTTGGTCTTTAAGGTGCGACTGGACCCGGATCTTGCTCATCTGCTCCTTTTAACTGAAGCTGCCAAGGATTAAACCCAGGACCTTTTGCATGAAAAGCAGATGCTCTACCGCCGAGCCACAGCCCGTTCCCAAAGCACCGCAAGCACTAAATAGATTAAAATAGATGCTAAGTACTATAATTAATGTCAAAAAGAGGAATCTCACAGATTGTCCAAATGATATGCCAACATTGCTTCCATCTTGGGATCAACGCCATTGAAGTGGGGCGTAACATTCAGCAAACCTGCACGACTCTTCGACAGAAGTTACTGAACCCAGGCCACCAGGAAACAGATCTTGCCTGCAGATGGCTCTACTCCACCAACAAGGAATGCTTAATAATTTATCTACCAAACTTCTATAGTTACAGAATAGTTGTATGTATCCCAGGAAACTGACTGGACCTCAATAATCCAAACTAGAAATGCTTGTTGCTAGAAATACTTGTTGCTTTCGGGTCATGACCCAGGAAAAGGACAGTGTGGGTCTGTTTCCCTGTATATTCCGCTTTCCCTTTAGTTGACTAATTTTGTTTCTGCCTTCCTTTATTTATTTCCTGGCTGAATCTGTTCCCTGGATTTCATTTTCGTACTTCCCTTTAGCACTCTGACCTGGTTAGAATGGTGATAACTCTTTGCAAAGCCACTATCTTGCTCTCTTCCACAAAGGAGTCATTGAGAAGAGTCTTTACAGGGTTAAGTCCAAGGTTATAATTTTCGCATGCACTTACTTGGAGGCAAATTCTTTTGAAATCAGTGCAAGTTCAGTCCAATTCATATATCATCAAGGAGGCAGGATGGCAGTTTGCAATCTTTTGATAGTGGGGAATGATTGAATAATGAGGAAAGAACCACTGGAATGGTGTCCTTTACTCCGGTTGATCCTCCGTCACTTGTGCAGTGGTTTTTACAGTCCTATATTGCTGCGAGAGCATGGGATGAAGGATGTGAGAACAGCAACCACGGCACTCCCCTAATACAAAAAGCAGGCCTCTGTTGTAAGTAAACCTAAGGTATTAAGTGATTAGCCCCATTACCGCAGATTCACACCTGGGCTGTTTTCACACTACTTACCGGCTCCCGGAATGTTGCAAAACATCGCGCGAAAACCGCGGAAGATAGCGTCTTCTCGCAAGAGTTTTGCACAATGTCATGCAAAACTCTCGCAAGAAGACGCTATCTTCTGCGGTTTTTGCTCAATGTTTCGCAACGTTCCAGGAGCAGGTAAGTAGTGTGAAAATGGCCCAGGAGTCCCATCCCTTCCTTCTACCAAAATTTGTTCTGTCCCTTGGTACACGGTGCCTTCCTTCCTCTTGCTACACCCCCTTCCCCCAAATTGCACCAACTTTGGTAATGCTGACCAATTCTACATTTTTTAAAACTTATTGTGGCAAATAAACTTAGTGCCATATGGTATGATTAGAGAGAGGGTTTCCTTTTTTTTCTCCTTCCTTTTGTAAACAGCTGGGTGAGTAACTACAAGGAAAAGACAGTTACCAGCTGCATGCTGCTGTCACTACTTTGATGCTACTTAAAGGAATCTAAACCTTCCACAGGTATGCACCTGAGATTAGAGGCAAAGAATGTTCCTCTCTAAATATGAGAGAAAGCAGCGATGGGAGCTATAATTATGTTTTACAGGTGTCATTGGAACAATGCTTCCAACTTTTACCCACAATAAACATGTTCTTTTGCTATTTTGTGACCAATTTTTTTTTCCAGAAGCCTTCTGGGAAAAAGATATTATTGTACAAAGGCAAAAGCACTAAATAAGCATGCAAAAAGGGTGACGCTTTTTTTGTCACCAAGCTCCTGACTTTTCTTCTCTTTCATTTACACTTTGCCCGAGCATTTCTGTGATCATCTAGGAAGACATGCAAATAAGGAACAAGCGGCTTCCACCAGACTTGCTCAGAATGACGCTCAGACTTTGCCGGAATAATGGTGCTGTCTTAAGCGGAGTTACACCCTTCTAAATTTATTGATTTCAATGGACTTAGAAAGGAGTAACGCTGCTTCAGCCACAGTGTTTAGTCTTCCAAGGCTCAAGGGGAGGGGAGGACAAGTCCAAGCCATCTTAGGGCCAAGCTACACATGACGAATGACACTTGGGGCCAAGCTACACATGACGAATGACACTTGAACAGCAAGTGTATTTCTCCCTGTTCACTTGCCCTCCACTCAATCCACTTGCCGTTCAAGTGTCATTCGTCATGTGTAGCTTGGCCCTTGAACAGCAAGTGTATTTCTCCCTGTTCACTTGCCCTCCACTCAATCCACTTGCCGTTCAAGTGTCATTCGTCATGTGTAGCTTGGCCCTCAGTTATAATTAAGGCAAACAAAATCAGATATGTTCTTAACTCAAAAACTAAGGTTGCAGTCTTAAAGGCACTTCCATGAGAGTAAGCACTATTTAATAACATGGGACTTACATCTGAGTAGACCTGTTTAGGATGGCTTCCTAAGACTCTTAAGATCCAGTCTCTAAGAGTCAGTTTGGTGTAGTGGTTAAGAATGACAAGACTCTAATCTGGAGAACCAGGTTTGATTCCCCACTCCTCCACTTGAAGCCAGCTGGGTGACCTTGGGTCAGTCACAGCTCTCTCAGAGCTCTCTCAGCCCCACCCACCTCACAGGGTGATTGTTGTTGTGGGGATAATAATGACATACTTTGTAAATTGCTCTGAGTGGGTGTTAAGTCATCCTGAAGGGCAGTATATAAATCAAATATTATTATTATTATATGATGACTAGGGAAGGATTTGTAACATGATTTCAGGTGCATAGAAGAAGAAACATCACAGAATTGCTTCTCAGCAACCAGAAATATATGAGGTGAAGTGTACAGCTTCCTATGTGGCACATTGTATGGGACTGGTTGACAGTGGGACTTCTGATACATCTAAAGTGCAAAGTAGAGGCAGGCACAAACTGAAATGCAAGCCGAAGTTCGTTATGAACCAGGCCAGTTCGTGGTTTGCTAACTAGCGGTTTGTGGGAGCTCATTTCTCACAAGTCATGATGAATTTTAGCTCGGTTTGTTTGGTTCATATTTTGGTTCAACACTGCAGACAGCCTGGCACTGATCAATCAGTTTCCGGGACAACAGGGGGATGGGCTTTCTGTAGACCTTCTGCTGACCTGGAAGTGATGTTTTCACGAACCAAACAAACTGATTGGTGGATTGGGGCAAGGTCGTGAAAGTTCGTGGTTCGTGAAATGCGATGAACCATGAACTGCACAGTTCGGAATTTTCCCAGTTCATGCCCATCTCTAGTGCAAAGATATGTTTATCTTATATGATTTAACCCAAAGGATCTTAAGAAGTTAAAGGATCCCCTTAGAAAACTGCAGCTTCTAGAGGATGGATCCAGCCAGCTTGTTCATGAAATCTTACCTAATTACCTTCCTTTCCTCCCCTATCCTACATGGTTCATACCTGATCCTCAGCTCATAATTTTGGTAGTCAAAATCCATCTACTTACTCCCTTTTTCTCTAGCAGAGAAGCTAGTTGGATCTAATACCAGGACTACTTGGATAAATGGAATGAAAGCTAAACTGGTCTAACTCTGTATTTAGATTTGTCTTTGATCCAGTCAAGACACACAGGGGAAAAGGTCAGTAAGGACATCAGTTCTTGGCCAGGAATTGCCTACATTTCTGAGCCATAAACCTGTAGCCTTTATTGTTAAAGTAATGATATTTAAGAATACAACTACATACTAGTGTTGTTGAGTTATCATGCTCATATACTAACAGTGTAATCCTAAGAAGAGTTATTCTAGTCTAAGCCCATATATTGACCAAGGTTGCAAACAATATATTGACTATGGTCACAAACCAAATTTTGAGAGCTCCTCTAGTACCAGCAGGTCAGTGAATCTACAGGGAACTAAAATTAAGATACATATAACCATTTTTGATGACGAAATGTTATTGCCAGATGATACATATGAGAAGAAGAAAGCCTTGTGCATATCCTTAAGAAAATAAACATCTCAGCAACTATCAAAGTAAAAAAATAACTTTTTAATGATTTTTTAAATTACTACTGCTTTTATAGTTTTTTATGACTAATTTATTGTGAGCTGCCCTGAGCCCATTCGTGGAGAGGGCAGGGTATAAATCAAATAAATAAATAAATAAATAAATAAAAAGCCATGCAACTTTATACTAAACTTTGCACATGAAGTGTACCATCGGTATCTTTATGATGCAGAATGAATGTGATTTCCTTAAATTCACTGCAATGTATCAATCATTGCATGAAGTCTTCTTGTTCTAGCTGACTCAAGAAGAGACAGAATGAAGCTTCGTTGCAGGATTTCAGTGCCAGGACACAGTCTTGTTCCTATAATAGGAGCAAAATTGGGGCATCTGTGAGAGCAATAGCAGGTCAAAGCATTATTATCCCCTCTGCTCATAAGAAGATCCTACGATGCTGCAGTGTCGTGCAAGAGGGCTGTTTTGGAAGCGGGGAGGCAGCCTCAATGAAAGGTGGAGTTGTTACTAATACTATATATCCTCATAATCAAAAGCGGCCCCAACTTCTACACACCATTTATTTTCACTTATTTTATTTTCATCTACTATCTTGATGTTTTTCCAACTTCATCTAAGGTCTCAGGAATCACCATTAGGGGTGGAGTGCCAGTGGAGGGGTCATGAAGATGTGACCAATTAAATTTACCTTCAGAAGTCCCAAAGTGCCAGCTTTAGGTTAGTAAATCTACCGAGTTCTAACATATTTATTTATTTATTTATTTATTTTTAACCCGCCCTCAGGGCGAGGTACAACATTGATTAAAATACAACTTAAAATCAATCATAAAAACAGACAAAATACTGTACCCCTTTAGGGGCAACCAGAATGAGTGGTCTCTCCATAGCCCTTGTAGAGGGAGACCGGTGGAAGGCTCGGCAATGATGGGCTAAAATTAGCCTCCACCATATGCCTGGCGGAACATCTCTGTCTTACAGGCCCACCTAAATGATACAAGATCCTGACGGGCCCGACTGTCCTCAGAGAGTTCCACCAGGTTGGGGCCAGGATCGAAAAGGCCCTGGCCCTGGTAGAGGCCAGCTGAGCCTCCCTAGGGCCAGGGACCACCAGTAGATGTTTTCCGGTTGAACAAAGTGCTCTCTGGGGCACATACAGGGAGAGACGGTCCCTTAGGTATGGCTATGTATGGGTGCCCTGGCAAGCTCAATCTCATCAGCTCCCAGAAGCTAAGCAGGGTCGGCCTTGGTTAATAATTGAATGGGATTCCCATCGACGTAGAACATGGTTGCAGAGGCAGGCAATGGCAAACCACCTCTATTAGTCTCTTGCCTTGAAAACCCCAGCAGGGGTTGCCATAGGTCAGCTATGACTTGAGGGCACTCTCCAACACCACTTATTATGAGTATGGAAATATCACTAACACAAGAGGAAGGAGGGATCTCTGGCCATCCTCACTATGCCCCCACCCCACTATGCCCCCACTTTCGATCCATGCAGTACTGTGACTACAGGGACTGCTTTTCCAAAGGTCAAAAGGAAATGCTGGTGGGAGGGAACGTGCGGTAACCCAATGCATTCTGCTGTCAGTTGGCTGAACTGGAATCTATACCATAATGTGTTTCACTGTTACGTTTGTGGAAAACATAGGTGATTTCTTTACATTTATTGTAGTGATCGGAGGAACATCTCATAAAGTTCACCATAGATATTTGTCCTTTCTGAAATTCAGCAGAATTCAAATGTGGCAACTTAATTCATTTCAAGCCAGTTTGATTTTGTCTTAAACCAAAACATTTTTTTTCATATTTATTCTCACTGCAGTCATCCTAGTTTTATGTTTGGATTCTCTCCTACGGACCTTTTTGCTGAACAGAGTCAGCAACAAAGAAAACATAAGGTTTTGAAACTCTGCCTTCTGCAAATGCCAAAATTTACTCTACAATTTAAGTAAGCCCCTCTGCTACTTAACGTCTGTTATTTTCTTTGGCCAAAGAATCCTTTCAGATTTTGACTTGGAGCTGTTAAAAACCCAGCTGATGAACAAGTTTGATTTTTTTTTAAAAAAACAACAAAACCTTGTTATATTTGAAAGGTTTCGTAGCCTCGGCAAACTGAGTCGAAGTCAATGTTTTAAATTTAAAAGGGATACAGACAATGGCGAGAAATAAAATGTTGAGGCTGCAAGACACGGCATAAAAAACGCTTAATCAGTTGGAAGCACTCCAGTAGAAACTGTAGGTACCTAATACCAGTCATCATGTGAACAAGGGACGGGCCATGTCAAGGGTGAAAATTATGTGGGAACCACAATAAGGCAACGTCAATAGAAGAGGGCCCACTCACCCACCCTCTAATTGCACAGCGTGAGCGTACCGCATGCTTGGCCACTTGCTGTTTAATACAGCTGGCAAGGACGCTGAAAACGATGCCCTCCCTTAAGTGTGAATAATTGCTACACACTGTCGTGTTCCTTTCTGCTCTTCGTCTGGTCAATCACAGCTTCTTAGTCCAACGTATACTCAACCAGGAGAAATGGACGTAACAGGGGTGGGGGGTGGGGAATGAACCCTTTTCCATGGACAAAATGGGACAAGCTTAGATCCATGTGACATCGTTTGGTAAAAAAATGAGGGGGGGGGGAAGAAACTTCTTTCATTTGCTCTTCTGATTCCATCATGAAATGTTTACAGCATTGGCTACTGGTGAAATAATGGGCTGTTGCAGGGTCAAATTTTGGCAGTTTCGCGGTGGTATCTTCCATTCTCTCTCCATCGTATTTTTAAGGTAGGATAAATTACTGGCACTGTCCAAAGCAAACACAGAGCACCACATGACATTTACAAGCAACTCTTGCTTTGGCGCATCTGCAAATTAATTGAACATTTTCTAAAATGGGCATGAATGGAGCAGTTCCGACTTGGAAGGTATCTTCGAATGTACATCAGAGTATGGGCAAGAATCCTGGAGCTGTTGAATAAGAGTGTATAACTAGAAATTACAAGGGAGAAAGCAGTACAAATGAAACATTTGTTGTCCGTGGTTTCAGTTCGTTATTTCTACAGTTTGTATTGTGCATTCATTCTATACACTCCTTATAGGAAGTGTATACGATACTTATATCTACGCTGAATGTCATTTAAAAGTTCATTGTACACAGAGCCAGTTTGGTGTAGTGGTTAAGAGCATGGGACTCTAATCTGGAGAGCCGGGTGTGATTCCCTACTCCTCCGCTTGAAGCCAGCTGGGTGACCTTGGGTCAGTCACTTAAGAGCAGCAGGACTCTAATCTGGAGAGCCGAGTTTGATTCCCCACTCCTCTGCTTGAAGCCAGCTGGGTGACCTTGGGCTAGTTATAGTTCTCTGGAGCTCTCTCAGCTCCACTCACCTCACAGGGTGATTGTTGTGGGGATAATAATAACATACTTTGTAAACTTCTCTGAGTGGGCATTAAGTTGTCCTGAAGGGTAGTATATAAATAGAATGTTGTTGTTGTTGTTGCTGTTATTAACATTGAAAAATTAGCACATTTTTTATGGACCAAAAAATGGCATGAGGAAACCATCAGCAGAAAAGGGAAGTGAAACTGAAATAGGGATTTTCTGACGGAAATAGCAGGGATAAAAATTTCAGAAACGTCCTTAGAAAACAACAGCTACAGGAAAGTAGGGGCTGAGAAAGTTACTGCAGCTGAGACAAACTGATAGCAAGTCTGCCAACCCTGTTAAGCGCTTTGCGAGAACAGGACTGAAAACTGGTACAGACTGTGGCAGCTCTAAAAGCCTGCGCTGGCTGGGCATCATCAATGCGAGAAGTTGACCGGGGAAAGGCACTTCAAGGGGTATCCTCTCCATTCAGGTTTTAAATCAGTATGATAGTTGGGACTGGAGTGTATGGGATGATCAGTAAATAGACAGCTTTTTCTGGCATTCTGAAAATGATGGAGCTGAAAGATTTTATCCGGATAACATTGATTGTTATGATATCCGGATAAGATTGAATCGGATAACATCATAGGTGCATTCACAGCAAAGACTGCCCACCGGCAATTCTAGGTAAGCATTATGATCTATCATGGAACTACACATTACATCTAGCTCCAGAATTCATTTTTTCCCGTTTTTTTCAAAACCAGGAAGCAGCTACTAGAGCTGCAGCAGAGAAGATTAGTGCTGGAGTCAAGGGGCTGTTTAACTCTTTTATCCTCTTATTTTTTCACTGAAGTTTTTACTGAGAATTGTCACTCCCAAGGTGGTTTTACCACGGCAGGATGAAATGTAGAGGTTATCATAATCTCCATCCCTCAATAGGAGTAAATAGCTGATTGAGGGTAGCTATTTTCAGTAGGAAATAGCACAAAGGGAAAGAGTGATATAGTTTCTCTTCAAGTCTCTCCATTTAGATCACAGTCCCAGCAGCTGCCTTCTGTTTCTTTTTTAAAAAATTGTCGGAGAACTGAACATAATGTATAAATTCTGTCCCAGAGCCAGATGACCGCATAATCGTCGAAAGACTCTGACCATGCCACTCGACCATTTTTGACTTTCACACTGTTTCCGCACTAATTTCTTCTCCTCAACAACACATTGAACTTTGAGGACACACACTTAAATCAACAGCATTCAGAGATTATTCCTGCCATACAATTATTATTTTTCAGTCGACATAAAAGAAATAAGTTGAAGCGTAGTTAATGCTCAACGAGAATGCCATCTGATAAAGCCGATGAGGCCGAGATGGGAATGCAGCGGGTACAGAGGGCAATAGTTTGAGTTTTGAAGTCTCTAGGTCAAATTGGGTTTCAGACCCAAACTCACCGGTGTAGTTCAGGCATCTCATGAAATCATGCCTTAGTTAAACTAACTCTGGTTAGTCTGACTATCCAAGCATGGATCATTCCACCAATTATGGTTATTAAAAATACATCATCCTTACCTGGATAGTCCAGACTAGCCCAATCCCATCAGAACTAGGAAGAATTAGTACTTGGATGGGAGACTACCATGAAGTCCTGGGTCACTATTTAGAGGCAGGCAATGGCGAACCACCCCTGTCTCTGGCCCTGAAAAACCCACCAGGAGTCAACATAAGTCAGCTACTTGATGGCACTTTTTACCACCAAGGGATGTCAAGCTAGGATCTGAAATCATGGTTTTCAGCTGAATTATTAACCACAGGTAGTCAACTTTGGTTTTGCGTAAGGAACAAATGTATGTATTTTGTCTTAAACACGTATTGTATATTGGTGTCAGATCCAGGTTGGGAAATTCCTGGAGATTTGGGGGTGGAGCCTGGAGAGGGTGGGGTTTGGGAGGGGAGGGATCTCAGTGGGGAACTGGTCTCTGTTGCCTGGAGATTAGTTGTAATTCTGGAAGATCTGCAGCTACCACCTGGAGGTTAGCAGCATCCCTAGTCTGTGCCACAGTGCAGGCAGGGATCCCAAACAAGGTCCTGAAGGGAAGGAGATGAAGCATCCCAATACTGTGCAAGGCAAACCAGGTTTGAAGAGCAAGATTTGAGTCCAGTAGCACCTTAAAGACCAACCAGATTTCTAGAGAATAAGATTTTGAGAGTCAAAGCTCCCTTCATTTTAAACTGCAGGCCAACACACCTACCCACCTGAAACTATCATCAGGTCTGAATAATCCTCTATGAATTAAATCTTAGTTTCACAAACTAATCATAGTTAGAGTCCAGTAGCTCCTATAAGACTAGGTATGAGCTTTCGTAAGTCACAGCTCACAGGTATCTGAAGAAGTGAGCTGTGCCTCACAAAAGCTCACACCCTACCACAGATTTTGTTAGTTTTACGAGTGCTACTGGACTCTTGCTCTTTTCTACTGCTATAGACAGACTATCACGGCTACCTATCTTGATCTAATTATAGTTAGTTACCATTTTGTAATCCACCTTGAGTGTCAGTGAGAAAGAAGGGCTACAAATGAAATAAATAAACGCGTATGCTTCAGCAAGTAACTGTTCTTTCAGTTTGGCTTCACATCCATTGGCACAGGAATAAAACACAAGACCCTTGTCAGGAGGACTACTGAGATTTTTATTTTATTTCACAAAATTTATATCTCACCTTTCTGCTCTTACAAGGACCACCAAGAAAGCTCACAAATTAAAACGTACTTAATAAAACCATATTTTAAAACCATCAAAACCAAAAACACATCATTAAATCCAGAGCTAAAATACACACCAAGACATAAAAACAACAATTAAAACATAGGGCAGGAAGGAGGAATATTACATATGAAGCTCTTTCAACACTTGAAGTTCACTGCACTGGGACTAACCAGTATTTGATGAGACTCCAACCTGATCTTTAGGGCTCTTTCAACACAACAGTGCTTCTATGGCAAGACAAACACGCAATACTGATTTTTTGAAAAAAATCCTAGTGGATTGCTAAGCATGAATATATTATAAGCGCTATTTTAAAAATGCTTTATCCAGTAGGTATCTGATTCACAGTTGCTATATATAGAAGTATCATATGGTGACAGTGAAGTATTTTTGGTAATGTCCTTAAATAACTAGTATTGAAAATTTAAATAGGAAATCTTTATACTTGAACTTGTGTCTATTAGTAGCACTGTGCGGCTGACGTTCATCATTATATGGATGTTCACCAATTATTCCTTCAGCCAGTCACCGTCTCTCCGCCTAACCTCACAGGGTTGTTCTGAGGATAAAATGGAGGAGGGGAGAGAAGCATATAGGCCTCCCTGAGTTCTTCAGAGGAAATGAAATCCTACGTTCACGTCATAGCCAACTTCTGGCGACCCCTGGTGGGGTTTTCATGGCAAGACACTAACAGAGGTGATTTGCCATTGTCTACGGGCCAAGCTACACATGACGAATGACACTTGAACAGCAAGTGTATTTCTCCCTGTTCACTTGCCCTCCACTCAATCCACTTGCCATTCAAGTGTCATTCGTCATGTGTAGCTTGGCCCTACCTCTGCAAACCTGGTCTTCGTTGGAGGCCTCCCATCCAATTACTAACCAAGGCCAACCCTGCTTAGCTTCTGAGGTCTGATGGGATCAGGTTCTCCTGGGCTATCCAGGTCAGGGCTCTTCAGAGGAACTACATTAGCAGGGCAATCTATGAAGAGTTACTCCAGTCTAAGGCCATTGACTTTAATGGGCTTAGACTGGAGTAACTCTCCACAGGATTGCACTGAAAATTCCCTCCTAGGTCTGATTCATGGATTACTAATGTAATAACATAACTGTCTGAATATGCACATCTGTGTATTTATTTTAATTGTGTGTGTGTTTTTTTAATTGTTGCTCTTAATTGTTTTTATGTTATATATTTTAAAAGTTCACTGACCTGGAAAATACGCGCATCTGTGTATCTATTTTAATTGTGTGTGTGTTTTTAATTGTTGCTTTTAATTGTTTGTATGTTATATATTTTAAAAGTTCCCTGACCTGGAAAATACACACATCTCTGTATCTATTTTAATTGTATGTGTGTTTTTAATTGTTGCTTTTAATTGTTTTTATGTTATATATTTTAAAAGTTCCCTGACCTGGAAGGTCTAGGCTATCCCTATCTCAAAAGCTAAGCAGGGATAGTTTTTTTAAAAAAAATCAGTGTTGTGTGCAGCATCACATCACTTTAATTAAAAAAAACTTCAAGTAACATAGGGTAGCTGCAGGAGTCACCGGAAATTCTAATGGGTTATATATCTACACCAGAAATGATACGATGCTGGCAGCATGTCCCCCATCCACACCAACAGCCTTCTCACTAGGCACTTTCCGGCAACCCTAATCCAAATGTAAACTATAATACCGACATGGATAAGGTTGCCAGGTCCTCTGGGGGGGGGGGCTGGCACTTACCAGGGGTGTCTTCAGGCCCCTGTGAAGCGTGGGAATATGGCCGCTGCCGGGCATGATGATGTCACTGGCTGGGAGGTTTTATGCCTCATGGGCCTATTCCCTGGGCCTCTCCTCTTGCATTGGCGAGTGAGTAGTGCTGCCGGCAGAAACTTCGAACAGGAGACCTGGCAGTCCCAGATGTGGAAGTCTCCATCACCAGTACTACATCTGCACATTAGTAACCCAGTCAGGAGACAAACAACCAGAGATTACTTTGCCAAGATGCAGAGGAGTTAGCCATGTTAGTCTGTAGTAACAAAATCAAAAAGAGTCCAGTAGCACCTTTAAGACTAACCAACTTTACTGTAGCATAAGCTTTCGAGAACCACAGTTCTCTTCGTCAGATGCATGGAGGGTATATATATCTTACCAGTTTCTTCATACCCTCCATGCATCTGACGAAGAGAACTGTGGTTCTCGAAAGCTTATGCCACAGTAAAGTTGGTTAGTCTTAAAGGTGCTGCTGGACTCTTTTCTATTTTGCCAAGATGAAGTACTTGTGAACTTCCGAGGCACATCAGTCTGGCCACTGTGGGAAACAGAATGCTTGGGAGAGAGGAATAGACCTTTTAGTCTGACCCCACAAGACCAATTTCTTTCGTCCTTACATAATTGAGCCTTGTTCTGTAAGAATAAAGTGCTGAACCAAGGGCAAATGTGGCAACCAGGAGAGTAAACACCTGATATAGACTGTTGTCTTATAAGCTGCTAGAAGTGCTGAACCCTGGCCAGGTTATTAGTATAGCCTGCACCCCCGGCAGCTTTGCGGTAAGTACTTTCCCAAATGTCTAGATGTACACAGCTTTAATACACACAACTCAAGCTTCTGCAAATCTCTTGCAAACACGGAGCAGCATGTACGTTGTTCCGTATCAGGGATTCAAAAGCTGCATATGGTGCTCAGTTATAACAGCTGAGCTTTAAAAGAAGGGCAGCTTTGCATCTCACTCAACCTGACACCAAGTGAGGCCAGCAAAAAGAAAAAGAAAAGATAATTTAAAGAACCAGCCTACAATTCATACATATTATTTTAATTCAAAAAAAATGTTTGTCATCTCCTCAAGAGAATATTTTGCCAATCAAAGCAACCCAGGGATCACTGCTTGCTGCTTTTAAAATTTAACACTCTTAATTATTTCCTGGCATAAATTGTCTCTCTCTGGGAAAAAAAAATAGGATTCTCTATTTCTAGGATTCTCTATTTCTGTCTGCTGCAGCTCTAGTTAATAAAGAAAGCTTGAAGAGTTTAATTTAGTTAAAAACCTTGACTGGACCTCTGATATAAATGCCTGGATGACTCATTCTTAGAGTGTCTCCTGAGTTTAATAAGGGGAACTAGTCACCATGCTTGCAACTGTGCGCACTACAGGAAGTGAGGTAACCGAGGCCAGGATGACAATTCTTTGCAGGATGAGGGCACGTTAAAACAGATCACTTTGCTGAAGGTTGAACTAGGTTTGCCCACCTCACCTACTGCCCACCTGTTGCCCCCAGCTCTGCTCACCTGACCATCGGGGGGAGGCATGAGGAGGGAGAGAAATGCGTGCACACTCTTCCACGCTCCCCCTTCATGCCAGCGATGGAGGAGCCACAGGGCACACTGAAGCCCAGCTAAGTAAAAATTACCCAGCGATTTTTAGCCGAACTGGGTTTCGGTGCACCTGCAGCTCCTCCGTCACATTGGGAAATGATAACATGTTCTGGCACGACGGGGGAGTGTGGGAGAAATGCGTGCACGGAGGGTAAGTACCTCACTGTCCCCCCATTTTGGCCCCTGGGACCCCCGATAACTTTAGGATGAGTACTCACTATTACCCCAGTAACCCAGATATCAAAATAAGCCTAAAGGACTGTGCAAACTGGGATGCAATAAATCACTAATGAGCTGCGGGGGGGGGGGGGGTGGAACTGTGTAAGCCAGGAGATCAAAAATCAGAGCTTTAAACCAGAAGAAAAAGTTGACATTGGAAAGGAAAAGATGGGGTCCTCAAGAGCAGCGTGGAAAAAATGAAGTGAACGTTTCTCATTAAGGTGAATGCTGAGCCTGCAGTAATGGATGATAAGAACATAAGAAGAACCTTCTCAGAACTGACTAGGCAGAATATGTAGTCCACCATCCCATTCCTCATAGCAGCCAGCAAGATGTCTCTAGCAAGCCCATCAGCGGAGCAGGGAGGTGTTTCCTCCTAAGAAACGGGTATTCAAAGGTCAACTGATTGTTCAGCCGTACATTTACATGGCCACCACAAAAACTACTAGGTTAGTGTGGTGGGTCCCACCAATGGATTTTTTTTTTGATAAAGATTTTTATTGAGTAGGTTGACATATATATTCCATACTACATAATATTACTGTAATTACCCCTTTATATATATATATATATGTCCCCACCCCCTTCCCCCTCCCCCTTTTCTTTTTAGACCCCCAGCAGCACTATAACCTCTTTATTTCTTATCATTGTCTCTATTCTAATATTTGTCCCTAATATTAAAGGTAAAGTTCATACATATCTCTATAAATTTTAGTAGTTATCCAAAGACTACAGTTGTCCTCTCACGTCCCAGTTATTTTCCAAATAGCCTTTAAACTTTCCCCAGTCCTTCAAAAATTCACTTGGATTTTGCTCTTTCAACTTTCTTGTCATTTTATCCATCTCCGCCATGTACAATAGTTTTTGAATCCAATCTTCAATTTCTGGTATCTCTTCTTGCTTCCAATATTATGCATATAGTAATCTTGCTGCCACCGTCATATAAAATAGCAGTTTCCTGTCCTTTACATTGACCTTTTCCATATTCAGTCCTAACAGTAGCAGTTCAGGGCTCTTCAACATTTTACTTTTCATAATTAATGACATTTCTGCATAAATCCTAGACCAAAAAAGTTTGGCTTTTTCACACGTCCACCACATATGGTAAAAAGAAGGTTCTACCGATGGATCATGATGCTATACCACTTGCCGAGTAATCCAGCTATACTTCCGCTTAAAGGGTCGCACAAATTAGAACGAAATTGTTCTAAAAGTGAGATCTCGACTAAGGATTAGCACTGAGGTAGAGATCTCCGCCCGTTGAGATTAAGGATCAGAATCTAAGCACCGCCCTTCTGGGTCAGACTGTCTACTCCAGCACTCTTATTTCACACAGAGGCCGGCCAGTTGCTCTGGAGGCCAACAGACAAGGCACAGAGGCTTGGGCCACCTCCGATATCGCCTCCTAGCACTGGTTTACTGCATCTAAACGTGAATCTTCCCTTTAGTCACCATAACACCACACAACAAGAGAAAAGAGCCAACGGGGTTAGAATGTCAGACTAGGATCCAGGAGAACCATGTTTGAATCCCTACTCTTCCATGGAGCCTTGCTGGGTGACCTTGCGCCTCATCTACCTCACTGTATTGTGGCAGGGATGAAATGGAGGAGAGAGGAAGTAATGTAAGCCATCTTGGGCTCCACTGGAGAGAAAGTGGGATATAAATACAGTACATGAATGTGGGCCAAGCTACACATGACGAAAGACACTTGCCTGGCAAGTGGATTGAGTGGAGGGCAAGTGAACAGGGAGAAATACACTTGCCATTCAAGTGTCATTTGTCACTTGTAGCTTGGCCCTGAGTTAATTAACTAGTAGCCACTAAGGGCCAAGCTACACATGACGAATGACACTTGAACAGCAAGTGTATTTCTCCCTGTTCACTTGCCCTCCACTCAATCCACTTGTCGTTCAAGTGTCATTCGTCATGTGTAGCTTGGCCCTCAGTCTGATCTCCCTTTAAAGCCACCTGCTCTCTTTTTAAAGCCACCTAAACTGGTGACCATTGCCACTTCAACAAGGATAACAACAACATTTGATTTATATACCATCCTTCAGGACAACCTAATGCCCACTCAGAGCGCTTTACAAAGTATGTTATCATTATCTCCACAACAAAACACCCTGTGAGGTGGGTGGGGCTGAGAGAGCTCCTAGAAGCTGTGACTGACTCAAGGTCACTCAGCTGGCTTCAAGTGGAGGAGGGGGGAATCAAACCCGGTTCTCCGGATTAAAGTCCTGTGCTCTTAACCACTACACCAAACTGGCTCTCCTGGATCCTGTTGGACCTACCAATATTTGAACCCCATTGCTATTGACTGGGATATCATGAAGGTCAACACATCATAAGAACATGTGGATTAAGGGAACAGTACCTAGACAAGATTCCCAGTGGACCTTCATTACCAGAGAGTCTCCTGTGACCTATATTCCTCCTCTGTGACTCAGCTACCACCAACAGGCATACACCCTTGAGCTTGGTATAGTTTGGTGTAGTGGTCAAGAGAGGTAGGACTCTAATGTGGAGAACTGGGTTTGATTCCCCACTCCTCCACTTGAAGCCAGCTGGGTGACCTTGGGTCAGTCACAGCTCTCTCAGAGCTCTCTCAACCCCACCTACCTCACAGGGTGGCTGTTGTGAGGATAATAACAACACATTTTGTAAACTGCTCTGAGTGGGTGTTAAGTTGTCCTGAAGGGCGGTATATAAATTAAATGTTATTCTTCTTATTCTTATTATTTATAATCCAAAAAACTTGCAAAAGATGTGCAACTGTCATTGAAGAACACACTGTGTAAAAGAAGGAACAAATTCAAAGAAAGGTGGTTATTTCAGGAGGAAGCATTCTATTTTTATAACTCCAACAATAGAAGCTTGTGAAGAAAATAAAAAAAGAACAATGCCACCTCAGCCTTTTCATTTCAAAGATTAAAACAGGATCACAGAGAAAAGAGGCCAACCAAAAGAGAAAGGGAGAGCGGCTTAATAACAAGATTCCCTCAAAACACCTCGGTACATTGACATTCTCTTTCCTCCGATGGTAATGACTTTTTTTTTTTTAGCTTCTTACCCAACTTCCCACTCCTCCCTTCCCAGCCCCCTGTTGCTGCGTGCCATCCCAAAGCTCGAGTATAAAGTTTGGCTTTTGCAGCACGAAGCAGCTGGGCAAAGCTACCAGAGAATGATAATGACCTCAGAAATCTGCTGTTAGCTCGACTACAATAGGGTGCTCAGTCTAGTGGAAAATTGTGTTCATCAGCTAACTCTGCTCGGTTACTAATTGACATTGCCAAATATTTTAAGAACAATTGGAATGCACAAGCAAAAAAAAAAAAATGAAGATCTTAATCCTCAGACTTAATTTTTTTTTGGCCTTTTTGTTCACATACAGCATTTGATGATTATCAGAAAGAAAGAAAGAAAGAAAGAAAGAAAGAAAGAAAGAAAGAAAGAAAGAAAGAAAGAAAGAAAGAAAGAAAGAAAGAAAGAAAGAAAGAAAGAAAGAAAGAAAGAAAGAAAGAAAGAAAGAAAGAAAGAAAGAAAGCAAGCATCATATCATTCTCTATCCTGTGTCTTTGCTGTGCTGTCCAGCATAAAAGCTTTTTTCTACACTCTGTCAATGGGCATAAATATAGGCTGAAATGCATTATTTAAGAAGGAGTTCTGTGCCATGGGGGGGGGGGGGAAACAGAGATACTGAAAAGATTCCAAACCAGCTGATCAAACAGTTGGTGCCAAAGTCAACATGAAGTGCTGTGGACAAGAATAAATTATTATAGTTAACAGTATTTTATTTTCCTTCCTTTTTTAAAAAAAGCATGCATACATATCTATATCTATACAGATATATGGATATAGATATATTTGTGCTTTCATTGATCACACAACTTGGCTTACTTTATTTAATGAACTGGAGGGTCAGTGCATTCAATTACCCCTTTCCTACCATCAAGACTTCAATTATCTCCTCACCAAAATTATAGGCAAACGCAGAAGGTAGTATCCTACTCGGGATAACAAAACGGTATCATTTCTTACTACATTAAGTTTTAATTATTCTGTGAGTCAACTCCTAAGCAAAATCTGGCTGAACTTGTTTTAATACACAATCCCAGAAGCCAACTCAGATAACTGGCTGTCTTAATTGTGGTATTTGATCCTTGTGCTGTATGTCGACTGGTTATCAGGTTTTGCTCATAGAGGGAGCTATAAGCATGAACACTGAAGTATTCTCGAGTCTTCATCTGGAGAAGATGGACACAAACCAACCCAAATGAACCATTTTTAAGCCGTGTCAATTTCAGCGATGAGCTTTCAACATGTGCTTGAACTGTGTTCAGCAATAGGTGCTACTTAGTCCGAATAATAAGGTTAGGATCAGAATGACAGCGTAACAAGTTGCCTGTTGGCGTGCACTTCCTATTAGCTTCCCTTCCTATTGTAAATAGAGTACAACAGCGATAAAAAAAAATGAAGACCAAAAGATGTTAGAAAATACGACCTCTTCATTTGTCAAAAGGTCCGAGTTTTAGCAGCTGATCTTCAGTTAAGTTCTCAGCAGTTTGGAGAGCCAAAGAACAAACACATTTTCTGGTTCATCGGAGTGGTTTTCACATGTTCAGTGATTCAAACATTCTTTTACTCACATAACAAACAGCTGCATACCACATTAGCCGAGCCAGTGACAGTCACACATCTCTGCAATAACTGTTTGATTCCAAACTTGACCCTTTCTTCTTCTCAGTCTGAACTAGACATAAAAAAAAAACAGCCACTCCACTCCCAATCCTCCCTTGCAAAGAATTACAGCAGAAGTCTTTGTTAAGACTTCTCCGCCACTCATTGTAAGCCTTCTTCTCAAGATCTGTTCTAAGAGGCACTGTGTATAAAGGGTTTTTTTTTATGATGAATTCCGAACTACTATCATGTTAAGAGCACCAATTTATATATAAAAAAGAATTCATTGGTTAAGGTCTGAAAAAAAAATAGTTTCTCAGGCCCTACTGACCCAGTTTGCAACAACAAAAAAAGAAACAAGTGATGCAAATTACGTTCTTAGAAACTGGTAGTAATTTCTTAGTAGTTGTCTCAGAGACTGTTTTTTTCCTTTAACTTTTGAAATTACAGACCTCCTTTGTATTCACAGGTAGCAATAACTGTGAAATGATTGATATCTATTTCTTTGGAAACTGTATAATAGGTTAAGAGGTTTTGAAGTTGCTGGTTGTTGTTTTTCTTTTCTCCAGGTTAAATTAATACATTATTTCATCTGGCGAAGAAGTGAACATTCTAATATTTGGCATCTTGCATGTATGAAATGCCTCATCATACAGATGTTAAATTCCCATTCTGAGGCGACGAAGAAAACAATTAGAAATTATTCAACCAACCCGCACAATTGAAAACTGGATCCAGTATGTAAGTTTACAAGTTTGGGATAAACGTTGCTGAGCCTATCAGGCTTCCATCTTCATAAACAGTGAAACTCATCCATTTACCAAATTGCAAAACTGCAGCTGACACTTCGAAAGTATGGACAATACATAAGGGGAAGATATTGTAATACTCTCTATGAATTTGTGATCAGAGAAGATTAAAGATTTAATAGATTGCTTTCACTTATGGTTCAGGCTGATAACCTTAAACCACTTCATTAATATTGGCTTATCCAATAGAGGGAGATGTCCGAAGACACTAGGGTCAGCCAGGGTCTCATAAATACCCTGATCTGGACTCATTTTTAACATGTAATGGTAGAGATTGCCCCTGCCTGCCTCATCTATCAATTATGTTTGGGCACTTGGACACAATACTGGCATTCACAAAGTTGAAGAATGTTGTTGATAAGCAGCCGTCTACTATGAACAGACCGACCATTGGAGGAGTGGAGAGTACCCTCAAGTCATAGCTGACATATGGCAACCCCTGGTGGGGCATTCATGGCAAGACACTAACAGAGGTGGTTTGCCATTGCCTGCCTCTGCAACCCTGGTCTTTGTTGGAGGTCTCCCATCCAATCCAAGGTTGACCCTGCTTAGCTTCTGAGATCTGATGAGATCAGGCTCACCTGGGCTATCCAGGTCAGGGCAGACAGACCATTAATGATGAATTAATAGTTCCAGAATATGATAGGCTGCGGACCACAGGGCTTCTGGAATTCTGAGCACCATCACACCCAAACTTGTTTTTTTTCTCAAATGCAAAGTATTGCATTGACACTTTTGATTGACTAAATCAGGTTGTCAGTATGAAGACAACAAAGCAGTTTGCAAAATATTGCTATGAACTCTCAACAGACATTTTGAAACTTAAAAATCATGGCCTTTCTACAATTAGCAGCCTAGGAAGATAGGCTGTAGTAGGAGACAAAGAAAGGATCCGGTAAGTGGAGTTGGTCCCAATTCTTGCAGAGGGTGCCCAAAGGATCCCCATCTGCCCTGTGGCTTTCACAAAACAAATGAGAAGAGCAATCAAAATGACAAAAATAACATCTCCCTTCTCTGCCACTTGCTTGTTCTAAAGCATGTGTTGAGGAAATGTTCCTCAGGTGAGCATCCTTTGGGGAACCAAATAACCAATACCCCAAAAGGGGGGAAAGCACAAGCACTTTTTTTTTTTTTGCTATCACTCATAAAATTTAAAACGTTGACAAGTGCAACTTGTGTGCAAAAGAAAAATCTTTATGTTGTCATATTGGATTTCCAATCCTCTTAAAACCATCCAAACAACTGCCTGGTATAAAATTAGCTCTCGCCTCTTTCCCCTTCAATCCTACACAGGCTTTTCAAATGTGTTTTTGCCACTAATAAATTGTAAATGAGGCTACAGTCCTGAGAATAGTCAGTGTGTTTCATGGGTATTTAAACAACAGCATTAAGCACTATAGGAATCTGCGGAATGCAGAGGGCAGATTTATGTGTCTTAAGAGTTTCTTTACTGGTTTGTAATAAGCCACCGCCCCCCAAACTCGCACTTTCTTTTATATTAATCTGGCCTTAGAAACAGAGGACACTGGAGCAGAACAAGAACAACAAAAATAAACGGGCATCTACTTAATAACTGTAACAGTGGATTGCCTCCAATGCTAAAATATTTATCGAAACCAGGGGAGGGGGTGAGTCTAAAAAGAATTACCTTCAACAGTCTGCTACCAGATCTTTAACAGTGGGCAATGTAATGCCTTAAGGTCTCTCAAACTGTCTTTCATTTTCTAGACTTAATGGCTGATTGCAGAAATCAATGTTGCCATTAGTAACAGAGTATTTGTTATGGCATGATTTCCTCTGTTGTTAGGGCCTGCAGAATGATTACAATATTAGCGAGGTGCTTTTGTTATAAAAGGGCTGAAGATATAACTTTCAATTTACTATCCATTAGTTCAAGAGTCTAGAAATGAGAGATGAGGCCAGAAATCTTACCTCTCTTTCTGTCTGTCTGTCTTTTCTTAAGTACCAAGAAAGCTCAATATTTTAGATAGCTTCAATGAAACATGATTTTCCTTTCGTTTTTTTGGGTTCACATTAAACACAATGAAATAAAACAAATTCATTTTACTTACTGGCTTCACTGTGTTTATTTAAACTCAGGGATGCATGCTCTGTGGAGGAATATTAATAGGGAACTTATGGGGTTTTTGTTTGGAATGCCATGCATGCCACAATTAATTTCAATCCTGGTCTTTAACAGATGCCACCCGAACATGTGAACTAGCGATGGGCATAAACTGGGAAAATTCCGAACCATGCGGTTCGTGGTTCTTCGCATTTCACAAACCACGAACTTTCACGAACTTGCCCCAGTTCGTGAACCAGTTTGTTCAATTCATGAAAACGTAACTTCCTGGTCAGTAGAACATCTGCAGAAAGCCCACCTCCCCCCGTTGCCTAGGAAACTGATTGATCGGCGCCAGGCTGTCTGCAATGATGAATTGAAATACGAACTAAATGAACCGGGCTATAATTCATCACAGTTCATGAGAAATGAGCTCTCACAAACCGCTGGTTCACAAACTACGAACTGGCCTGGTTCGTGATGAACTTCGGTTCATATTTCAGTTTGCGCCTGTCTCTAATGAGAATCATGTGAAACTGTGAAACATGGGCCCATTAAAACACAAGGATTACAAGAATGGCCACAGGGAGAAGTGAAGTCTTTAGACTGAATGCCTCTACTTGAAAAGGGTGGAAGCATAGGATGGGGGAACTTTGGGAAGGTGGCTGCCAGTTTGCAAGATCTAAGTTCTTCTTTCTCTCCTGTTGCAGGTACTTAACGCCTGGTTATGGCAGGAAAGATGGGATGGCACAGCCTGATCTCATCAGATCTCAGAAGCTAAGCAGGGTCAGTACTTGAATAGGAGATCACAAAGGAAGAATCTGCAGAGAAGGGTACAGGTGAACCACTTCTGCTTCTCACTTGCCTTGAAAGCCCCTTGTTGGGGGTCAATAAAAGTTAGTTGTGACTTGATGGCACTTTACAGACACCTGGCAGGGACACAAAGCCTTGGACATGAGCCAAAGCTAGGGTAACCAGCAAAGGATCAGGGGAGGGCAGGGGCATAGGAGCGGTCATCAGCAACAAGTGTGACATCACTTCCTGGAAAAACCCAGAAATGATGTCATATCATCCTAGGAATTGCCAGAAAAGTTTTCTGTGGTGTTACCACAGAGTTTCTGATAATTCCTTGAGAGGTGTGACATTGCTTCCAGATTTTTCCTGGAAGCGACAGGACACTGTCAGCCCAATGACCTTTAAAAAGCATTTCTTCCACCACCACTGGCAGAAGATCCTTTGCCTTCACCAGTAAAATGGCAACCCTAGCCAAAGAGCTCTCGGCTTGGCCTCTTAGCCCATAATTCACAGGTGTGGCCTAATGGAATTATCCTCGTGGATACTTCCCCACTTCAGGATGTTTTGTATACTTTCTGGCTTTTGATTTCTTCTTTAGATGATGATGATGATGATGATGATGATGATGATGATGATGATGATGATGATGATGATGATGGTGATGGTGATGGTGATGGTGATGGTGATGATGGTAATGATCATAGCATTTGACTTATATACTGCCCTTCAGGACAATTTAATGCCCACTCAGAGTGGTTTACAAAGTATGTTATTATTATCCCCATAACAACAATCACTCTGTGTGGTGAGTGGAGCTGAGAGAGCTCTGAGAGAGCTGTGACTCACCCAAGGTCACCCAGCTGGCTTCAAGTAGGGGAGTGGGGAATCAAACCTGGCTCTCCAGATTAGAGTCCCACACTCTTAACCATTACACCAAACTGGCTTTTCCCTGTGGGGTTTTTTGTTTAAAATTATTTAAATGGTAATCGTATTTTTATTAAGCAGCTTTTGGATCCCTATTGGGATCCAAACTGAGATTAAAATATGCTAAATAAATAAATATATAAATGTCCAAATTAGCATAAGAATAAAAACAACCAATAATATGTACCATCTGAAAGTCCTAGCAGCATTTTTGACATTGAGTATACTGGGCTCACAACATTGTTGGAAGAGTACACAATCTAGCTACCTTGGTTTAGTGCCTGAACGGTTTCATCACGGCCCGAACAGGAGACCTCCCAGAAAGTCTTGTGTATGCCACCCTGAGTTCCATAACGAAACAAACGCAGGATGTTAATCAATAATACCGAGGATAAATAAATGATTCCACTGAACACAGCGTGTACATAATCTAGGAGAATAGCATTGGCCTCAGCATTATGTATGAACCCTGCCCAGCCATCTCAAGCTAACATTGCAAAGAGATTACACATGTCCATTTCACTTGGAGGCAGACGGTCTGCAAGAGAGAGAAACTGAAAATGAGAATAAAAAATAAAATTGTGAAGAAAAATATCCCCCCCCTTCCATGGTTTCTCTCTGTTTCATGAAACCAACTGCTATGCTCCACTTGTGATAGCAGACAAAAAGCTAAATTATCTGATAAATAGAAGGTTAAGAACAGTTAAATGGAAGGTTTTTTTTAAAAAAAAATCAATAAACAATTGTTGGATTTGCACACTAGAACATACAACTTTTCTTGGGAATCTGCTATTTGCAGATGGGAAAAAAGCTTGGAAAGAACCATATGAGGCGTTTCGCCTGAAAAAATAAAAAGTTGGCTTACCTGAAGAGGAAGGTGAAGAAGGATGTGGGCTGTCTTCCTGGGCACTTCCTGTCTGTGACAGACCTCCTCCCATTCCACTTTCCTCGGTAATATTGGAGGACCCCGGCGTTGTCGACCTGCTGACCGACTGAGACTCTTGATCGCTCCCGGACCCCCGGCGTTCCTCGAGGTTCCCTTGAAGGATCTCTTCTTCTGTCTTCCTGTCTCTTTTGTGGACCCTGGAATGAACAACAACTTGGTGGTATGTTCTAAAAACCCTGCCGCAGTCTGGGCACTCAGTTGGCTTCTCTTTCGAGTTACTGTGACTCTGCATGTTATAATCGAGTCCTTGGTTCAGGCCGTGAGACAGAAAATCTCTACTGCTTTCCAAAGGGTCTAGTTTGTTTGACAAGTCTCTCTGATTGCCCATTTTAGTGCTGTGAACCAAATCAGCAGGCATTTTCTGCTTGGAGCCATCTGCTCCGACTAACACATACTCCCTCTTCTCCTTATCAAACAAAACTCCAGCGTTTGCCAAAGTGTCTTCATGGCTCCGTTGTATCTGGTGCTCTTTAGACAAAAAGCCATGTTCCATGGCCATTCCTCTCGCCATCAGCTGCCAAGCTTGATAGCTGTTTACAGGGTCCATCTCAGCAGCCTTAGCGGCAGCCTGTAATCTTTCTATACAGCTGGATTTGAGAGGAGGCACAAGGTTGAGACAGCCCAGTAAAGAATGTTTGTCCCCTTCACCAATGCTATGGCCCATGCCAGCAATCGGGGACAGGAGCTTGCCAAGAACTTCCCTCTCCTTCATGGGCAAATCTCCTTTATTGTAAACCTGAGTCTGCTCACTTAGACTGGCTTTGTCAGGAGGGAGAAAGCCACTTTGCAAACAGGATAAGTATCTCGAGTACAAGTTGGCATGAGCTTCCTGTGTCATGCTGCTGATGGACACAGGTACTTCTGGGTCACTGGGGGATTTGTTTTTCACAGACAGTTTGTTCAGGTGGACCTTCATGTGATTCTTAAGGAACCAAGGCTCTTTGAAGCGCCTCCCGCAGATCTGGCAGCAATGCTCAAAAGAATCCTTGTGCTTCCTCATGTGGCCTTTCAGGAACCAGGCTTGGCTAAAGACTTGGCCACACACCTCGCACCGAAACTCATTGGTGGACTGTTCGCCGTTCCCGTTGGAACCCTGGCCCTGAGCCGATTCGGCAGTTATGTGAGCTTTCTCCACATGGCTGATCAGCTCTTCCTCCTGCGAGGCAGCAAAGTCACACAAAGTACACTTGTAAGGTTTGTGAAGGATCCTGATGTGCCTGTCTAGCTCTTCCCGTTTCTTAAACTTTCCTTTGCAAAAAGTGCACCGAAATCCAGCCGTGGTAGCGACCACTTCTTCCTGTACACTAGCAGGCTTGGGAGAAGGAATGGGGTTAGAAATATCCGGGGTGCTATGGTTAGCGGGCATGGACAAATTGCAGTTGGCGAGGGGCATGGGCTGAGAATGAGGATGTGCTTTGATGTCCGGCCTGGGTTGCAGAAGGCTGCCCTTCATCTGCTTATCCCGCAAGATGGCCCTCTCCTCCAACTCATGCAAGAGCCTGTTCTCCTCTCGAACCCTCCCACGGCCCTTACCAAGGTTTCCCAGCTTGTGAGTGCGCAGGTGAATCTTCAAGTTTCCCTTCTGAGCTGCTCTATGATCACAGTAGGGACACTTGAACGGTTTCTCGCCCGTGTGGGTGCGCATGTGGAGAGACAGGATACTGTTAAAACGAAAACGTTTCCCGCACAGGGGGCAGGGGTATTTTCTGTTCTTCCGGGCATCATCCTCTATGTCACTCATCTGGGACATAATTCCCAGGTTTTGTCCATTCAAGAACTGCTGCAGATCAACTCTCCCATTCAAACTGGTGTCGACCTCTCTATTAAGCTGATTGGCTAACAGAGCCATCTGGCTGCTGATTGGCTGGTTTGCTAAAGACACGTGGCTTTTGTCTTCTAGGAGTGATGCTGTCTTTTCCTCAGGATTCTGCCTGTTTTGCAGCTCTGGAAAGGCATGACTTAGCTGGGATGTTATCTGATGCAGCTTTTGACTCATGGAATACTGTCCATTGAGAATGGTGCTGTTGAGGTGGGCGTCAGCCTCCGGTACTGCTGAAGAAACGCCAAGGCACAAACTAGCTTCCTCCATCCCTGGGAGGAAAAACGAAGAAGAATTTTAGGTTTTGAGCAAGTCTAATTTTATCACAGCAGACCTACCAAAATTTGTTATATTTCAGCTACACGTAATACAAAAGAATCTCTGTCAAAACCAATAAAAAGTATATTAAATGTCAAGTGTATAGGGTACATTTGTGATTACATTTTGTCTTAATTATACAGGGCCTTCATCACACTGCATATTTTCTGATTGCATGTATTAATTAAGATTTTTAAAACGAACACGTTAGCCATTTGAATATCTTGCCGTTAAATAAGTAGCTTTATGCTTTCGTCTTCTTTCAGCCCCCATCCCTGTGAAATTGCACCTGTTTACATGTTCTAATCTATATAAAAAGATAAATGTTATGCCTCTCACTCACTTCCCTTTTTTAAAAAATAGCACAAAAATAGAAATCCATTTATAAAACTTTCAGTCCCATTAAGCATATTCAATAAATTCCACATTCTACAATGAGAAAGATGGTTTTATGATTTGACAGGGGTGGGGGGGAGAGATGCCATGATATTTACTGGTACACAATAAAACACGATAATGTTGGGGGGGGATAAAGTAAAGGACAAGCTTTCGAACAATAAAAGGGATTTTGCTTTAGTCAACAAAAAGTGCAGTAATATCTCATTAAGCTGATTAGTATGCGGCTTAGAAACAGTACTAGGTGCTGTAACACATGATTATAATCATAAAAATCCTTCACTGTTTGCAAGTAAGCATTAACGAGGTATATTAAATTTTAAGGAGACTGCGACTTGCAGCTTTGCAAACCTCTGAGATTAAGAGTTAACCCTTCTGTTCCAAAGCAATTGTCCCTCCATCATTTGGAAAGGATACTTGTCAAAAGGAGTATAAATTATCTCCTTAAATGACCATGCAATCATTCTGATTTAGGGAAAAGTTCCCTGGTTTTAGCCAAGTGTCGTCCTTCTTGCAACTGGTTACAAGAGGCAATGTAAAGGACTCCGATTAGCTTTTTAAAAGCGTTCTCTTCTGGAACTCGATAAAACCCAATTAAAAGCCAGAGAAGGTGTCACAGGAAGCTTCAACAAGTTTAAGTATTTTTAATAACTTTCTCAATATACGGTAATGAGTACAAATGGTACCTACAAACTGTGCACTGCAGAAAATTAGAACTCAAAGCTGTTTGTTAAACAGGAGCGATCCATGCTGGTCAGCATAATTGCCCCTAATAATAATCTTCTCTCTTTGCCATTTTAGCTAAGCTATTCAAAGGGGGGGGGAAATGGATCATTAAAAAAAAAAAAAGCCCTTCCATTTAAAACTGTAGAAACTGTTACATATAAAGAAGTATTTAAGAAATTAAAAAAGTTATGTGATCAGATGAAATCACCCTCAAGATCGATTATTTTTTGGAGTCGCTCAGCTTTTCTCCATGATAAAAAAATATGACAAACTACTTTAATTGGCAAATGAGGGTTTCGGATGTCTGTTGGACAGCTGTCCAACAACACCACATGGAAATCTATTCTTGATACCGAGAAGAGTTTCAAAAAAATAGCCTGGGCAATGGGATAAGAGAATTGGCTGTTCAATGTAAAATAATTACAAATTTGTACTTGGTGCCCGAAGCTCTTGGGCTCACTTAAATTTATTTCCAAGGGTTCACACTTTACTTCTTCGTGCAAAGCATCATTAATTTGTGGAACTCACTGGCTGGAAGGTAGGGATAGTCACTAGCTGAGACGGCTAAATGAGGATTAGACATATTCATGGAGAAGAGATCCATCGATGCCTATTAGACATGACAACCAAATGCAGCTTCCATGTTTGGAGGCAGCCCACCAGTGAAGGTCACTTGCAGGGGGAAAGCAGAGGGATGGTGCAGAGGAATGTAGACTTTCTAACTCTGCTGGATTCTGGACCATCTGGCCAGCCACGGTAGGAAGCAGAAATCCGGACTAGGCAGACCATTGCTCTGACTCAGCACTGTTCTTTTTATGTTGTTTTTGTGGAAATCCATAGGATAACACCTTAACACTATTCTGAGATATACAGGACAAAATCATACGGCAACTCTTTCACTAGAGCAATGGCTTGAGACCTCATTTTGGACTTCATGACAACTTGCAGTGTTATCCACACTGATCGTACAATTGCCAGTTTTTTCTTAAGTAAAGAAGAACCCAGCTAGCCTGATCTTGTGAGATATTGGAAGCTAAACAGGGTCAGCCATAGTGAGTATTTAGATGGGAAATCACCAAGGAAGGCCAGGGTTGCTTGGCAGAGGCAGGCGACAGCAAACCACCTCTGAACATTTCTTGCCTTGAAAGCTCGATGTGGTTGTCGTAAGTCTGCTGTGACTTGAAGGCATACACACCCTAAACCAACGACGGACATTTAGTGTGTAGAACAAAATGTGCCCAAACCTCACAGAGGTTGAGCAGAAGAATATTTTTAGATCCAGCTTTTGGCTCCCTATAGATTGGATCCAATGCATAGTCCAGTTCCAATGCAATGACTTGGCAGGAAAGATAATCTCATGTGGTCTATAACACAGAGGAATGCCCTATGACATCTAAATGATGTTCCTGTGGTTTGCACAGGGAAATCTCCACTTGTAAGTACTTTTTCATGGAGGATCAAGGAGACTAGCCTGAATCTGACAAAGAAAGTTGTGGTTCTTGAAAGCTTATGCTACAAATAAGTTGGTTAGTCTTAAAGGTGCTACAGGACTCTTTACTATTTTGCAACTACAGACTAACATGGCTAACTCCTTTGGATCTATAGGTCCGCACTACAAGTGACAAATGACACTTGCCTGGCAAGTGAACAGACTCACGTGTATCCCTCCCTGTTCACTTGCCATTCACTTGCGCTCCATTTGATCAAGTGATCAAGTGGACACTTGGGCAAGTGTCATTTGTCAGTTGTAGTGCGACCCTATGACCAGTATTTCTGAGTTCTTTGAGTCAGTTCAGAAACCCAAAATGAAAGCCTTCGTACTTGGCCATTACAACAATTCCTGGAAGCACAGATTAATTCTATTCTAGAGTACAGTTGTCCAAGGTGGATCCCGGTATCATGAGAATAGGTATTGTTGAAGAAACCTTGCGGAATAGATAGCGAAATTTTGTTAAATGGGATTCTCGATGTTGTCGCGGAGAGACTGCTTAACTAAGGTTGTTATGATGTGATAATATACTCCTGTTAAGGAATACAGAGCACCAGACTCCTGAACCTTTTCAGGGTCATTAAGCAGCTGTAAACATTATTACAAAAATAAACCAGAGATTTCATGCTTACATTTTAGCCCAGAGCTGGGTATGCTGAGCAAGTGCTTTTTTTTTATCTCTTACAATCAACGCTGGTGACATTTGGGCATCCAAACAAATTACATCACAAATATTACAGTGCTGGGCAGGATACAGAGTGGGTTATTTGCCAGATGATTAATAAATAAACAGTAGGGTGGTACAGCTGACCTGTTCTCTGTTGATGGATATGTAGGCAATGCTAAGAGACATGGCTGCAATAGTTAAAGCTTGGCAGAAGCCGGAAGGAGGGTCTCTTTATCTCAACAGGATTATTAAGACCCAGGCTGTCAGAGCACAAGTGACTTTGTGCTGCATTTGGATCGTTCTTCTTCTTATTAGAAAAGAGTCCAGTAGCACCTTTAAGACTAACCAACTTTACTGTAGCATAAGCTTTCGAGAACCACAGTTCTCTTCGTCAGATGCATGGAGAATATGAAGAAACTGGTCATATATATATAGGTGGTGAGGGGAGGGGGCAGTAGACGCAATCAGTAGCTTCTGATAATGGGATCAGTTTGCTTCTGATAATGAAATCAGTTACTTCTGATAATGAGATAAGCATTCATAGTCTCTATTCAATCCAAGTCATATGTAAATTTGACTGGGTCAGACTTGGATTGAATAGAGAGCCTATGAATGGTTATCTCATTATCAGATGTAACTGATTTTATTATCAGAAGCAAATTGATTGCATCTACACCCCCCTCCCCTCACCACCTATATATATCTGTCCAGTTTCTTCATACCCTCCATGCATCTGACGAAGAGAACTCTGGTTCTCGAAAGCTTATGCTACATTAAAGTTGGTTAGTCTTAAAGGTGCTACTGGACTCTTTTCTATTTTGCTACTACAGACTAACACAGCTAACTCCTCTGGATCTTCTTCTTACTGTTATTATTTTGCGTTTAAATCATCTCCACCTTCATGTTGTAATAGTTATGCTGATCAATAGTTTACACTAGGCCAAGGTAGGAAGTTGTAAAACATTACCAAAATTTTATTTAGATGTATCACTAAAATAAGGAACTAGAGACAGAGAAAAGGGATAAAATACTGAGTTGGATCCAGCCAGCTTTTCTGCTGGTTAAAAAATGTAACGAAACGTCCTCTCAGAGCAGAACAACAAGTGACAAAAGGCACAGATTGGACACTTGTCAGCTTCCCTCAAGTTTTGATGGGAAATGTAGGCAGCTTGGCGGAATGTTGGACAAGTGACAGTTGAAAAGTCCATTGGACAGCAGTCAGAGAGCCAAGCTGCATGACCAGGACGCCTACATTTCCCATCAAAATTTGAGGGAAGCTGACAAGTGTCCAATCTGTGCCTTTTGTCACTTGTGGTTCTGCTCTCAGACCACCCCAAAAGGCTATCCTGGGGATCGTGCGGCCAGCGTGGATAAATGCCACATGGGATGGGGACAGCAGTTAAGGAGGAAAACTGGGAATGACTGAGTAATGAACCTTGCTGAACATAACCCATTGTTGTGGGAACAACATGTTAGGCACCTCTGCATTTAAGTATAAAATATTTACCTCAGTATACAAGATCAAGAAGGACACGATTTTTTAAAAAAAAATTGTTTTAAATTGTAGACTGAGGTAAAAATATTTACCTCAGTCTACAAGATCTAGAAGGGCACATTAAAAAAAAAACCCTCACTCATCCTTCACTCTGATGTGAAGCCTAGCTCCTCCAGAGTCCATCTAGTAGATAGTAGCCAAACTTCTGAGGGCCATCACTTTTTTACCCATCAATATCAACAGCAGACTCAAGAACCTTGAATTGTTCTAGCCCCCCTGTATCATAAATTATGAATGTGAACAATCCAGAAAAGGCAAATTCTATTCTGAATTCAAACAGGAAGATTTTAAAAGCTGACAAGCTGTCAGCTTTATTGACAGTTTTGCATCAAACATCACAATAATTTACTTGCTGTAAACTTTTCACTGAACATTGACTTTTTTTGCAGAAGGAGAGGAGTAACAGATAATTAATCTAAAGGTTCAGATATGCATGGAATATTTCAGGGAAAAAACTTCTTTGTGGTCATCAGAACCCTTGTGAGATCATTTTAAAAAACTTTTACAGAACCATTCCTATTTTTAAAGAAATACAAGTTCATAATGTGATCATAAATAATCACATAATTGGCTGGCCTTGACCAGGGCCAGGGCTTTTTCAGTCCTGGCCTCAACCTGTTGGAACTCTGTCGGAGGACACCCAGGCCCGCCAAGACCTCATATCTTTTTGGCGGGCTTGTAAGACAGAGATGTTCCACCAGCCATATGGCTGAGGCCAGTCTTTGATTGTTTAAGGAGCCTCCCTACCAGTCTCCCACCAGGGGGGCAATGAACTCATCTGTCCCCCCTACAAGCGCATTCACTGGAATATTATTAACTGTGGCCCCCACACACCCCTCTTTTGTTTACATTATGATAGGAGAAATTGGAGGGGGATGCCATCTGAGATATTGTTCCATATGTATTTTGTGGTTTGGGGATTTAAATGTATTTATATGTTTTAATGTGTGCTGAGCATTTTATTGTACCCCGCCCTGAGCCTGTTTGCGGGGAGAGCAGGCTAAAAATCTAATCAATTAAAAAAATATATATCATCACAAAGATTCTGAAACAGTCCACAATATTAAAATTGAAGCTGAAGCTGCTGAAGAAATATTTCCCAAAGCACAGAATACTCAGATTTTATTTCCTCATTAATTCAATATGACAGAGCCATAACTGCAACTTCAGACAATGTAATTTGGCTTTAAAAATTAGCTGTTTCCTGGTGTGATTTGACCCCCGAAAGATTGTTTCCACAAATGGAAACGGCCTTGTCAAGCTGCTTTAACCCCATAGGAAAGAAAAAGACACAGGGTCTGATTACACATGTGCTAAAGGCAAGGTGGATTGGGGGGGAACCCAACCCAACTCATGTTTAATGTGTGACTACGTCCTCCTCCAAACTGGTGGGGCCAATGGCGTTGCGAGTGTGTAGGGAGGAGGAATCAGCTTAGTCTGTCCCTCCTTTCTACCCAGCCCGCTTCTGCAAATAAAAGAGGCCCACGAGAGGCGGGGTGTTCATCTTACCACCAGAAACATGCATCCGCCCAGAAGAAATATGTCTCCAGCAATAAGAAAAACAGCCCTAATGACCCTCTTCTATCTGCAAAAGCATGCTGAGTGGAAAGCAGGGACTGTTGAAGCTGCTCCTTTCTCCGTATGCACCTGTGAGCCCATTTCCTCCCACCCCAAGCACCATTTTGAAGGTGAGTGCAGTCCCACATTAAACACAAGTTGGGTTGGAGTTTCCCCCAACCCAGTTCATGTTTAACACACGTGTAATCAGACCTACACACAGTATTTTCCTCTACTAGGGCTCAAAGCATCCTTAATGAACCATTTCGGGTCACAGAAAGGGGCAGGGCAAAACCTCTTTCCCAGTGCTATGGTCTTGAGCAATACTGAGTCCCACACCATAGGGCCAAAGTATAATATGCAGATTTGGCTCTGAAAGATAGCCATATTTCTTTCTGATTGTAATAGATTTCATTTATTGTAAAGGAACTGTCTACTTTGGGTATAGGTGCTACTTCTGCATAAGATCCTTAATCATAAAAGGAGGTCAGTGCTGCAACTTAGAGCCAAGCTACAAGTGACGCCTGACACAGGTTGGACGCTTGTCAGCTTCCCTCAAGTTTTGATGGGAAATGTAGGCGTCCTGGTCCTGCAGCTTGGCTCTCCAACTGCTGTCCAATGGACTTTTCAACAGTCACTTGTCCAACATTCTGCCAAGCTGCCTACATTTCCCATCAAAACTTGAGGGAAGCTGACAAGTGTCCAACCTGTGTCAGGTGCCTCTTGTACTTTGGCTCTTAGCATACTACATGCATCTGTGAACTGCAAAAGCATTTTTAAAATAAGTTAAAAAAATTATCCCATCTCAATAAAGTTATGAGTAAGTGAACAGATTGGCATACTGTTTTTGGAAGGGGCCCGCTTTACTACTCCTTTTTTAACTAGACATTTTCAAAAAACAACCTCTTGTTTTTTAAATGCGAGCTATAATGACACAAAGATGAATCTGATAAAAAGAACAATATCTTAGGTGGGGTAAATCTGTATTCCAGGATATGGGCTGGTCTAATTAGTTATTCATTAGGTCTTGGGATAATTGGAAAGAAGGTGAAGGTCCTTCTTGCTTGTCTGTTTTATTGGTAAAGAACCTAAAATTCTGCAGAAGGCAATCCTAACCAGCTTAGTATTTTAAAAATCAGCAAGGAAGAACTGAATTCAGTAATTTTGTTTGCTGGACTGACTTGTGGACACCTCTAAATTTGACAAAGATGGGCTTGATCTCTTTTCTTCTCAGAAAACTTACAAACAACAGCAACATAATAGGTATGTATAAGTTAGGTGAAATTGGAGACTGACACTGCAATCCTGCGCAGAGTTACTCCAGTCTGAGCCCATAGAAATCAATGGGCTTAGACTGGAGTAACTTTGCTTAGGATTGCACTGAGAGTCTTTGAGAAGAAGTTCCCATTTTTTGCACCCATACGGCTTCACATGCCACCTCCGCCATGGAAGATGACCTGAACTAGCCACACTCTCTCTTGGCCTAACCTACTTCGCAGAGCTGTAGTGAAGATAAAATGGAGGAAGGGAATGCACTGTATACTCTCACTGCCCTGAGGAAAGTAAGGAGAAGTAAAAATGTGATAGATGGTTATTTCTTAATACCTCAATGAAATTGTGAGAGCACCAACAAAATGGGCTGAGATGGTTTAAAGTTGTAAGAAAAACACTGTTATTTGTGTACAGTTTGAGGCAAAAAGTTTCAATAATACCCATTTTCAAGCCGAAACTGTGAGCCCAAATGACACAAACATGAAACAATAGATACACAGTGGTTATTGCCAGTGTAGGCTCAGGTCATTTGCAATCAGGAATGCAGCGAAACGAAGACAGGAGTTAAACTTCCTAACAAATTAATGTGTCTGTATTTTAAAAAAAAAACAGTTTAAATCTGCAAGCTGCCACCCTCTCCCCTTTTCCCACAGCCACTCTGGAGCTGATCATTTCATTTCCATTTCACAGGGGCTTCAAATTTGATTCTGTGCAAAACTGAGGTATAACGTGAAATTCAAACATGCAACAAAGATCAAAAGCAGATTTGACGGTGAAATATTCATTCAAGGTAGCCCAGCGAGATTTTGTTCACAGGGGTACCTGTCAGGAACATACGCTCTGATATAAAATCATCAAATAAGCACACAATGCCATAACTAAACTCCAGGCATACTACTGTATTGTGAGTTGTCTGAAACTCTGGACAGTAGCCAGTTCACTCGCTCAACAGGCGAAGGCTTCGGCCTTTTCATCTCCTCAGGGCCTTCACTTGGTTATTCCTGCTATTGGTTCGGTCAAACGGCTGTACCTGGTGTTGACATTCCTGGCATTAATTCTACAAGTGAAAGAGATGTGAGGGAGAGAAAACACTAAGTCCGTAAGTTCCCTTTGACCTAAGCCGCTGAAACATCTGTTGGTTGAGTCATTGAGCGGCTTGTTGGCCAAGTTTGACAGCAACTGTTCCTGTTGTGGATTAACTCTCTCAGCGGTAGGTGTCAGTGGAGTAAATAGATGTGTTTCGAGGGAGAAAGATGCATGTTCACAAACAGAACAGCTCTTGGGGGGGGGCTATAACGATCGACAACATGGCAGCTGAAGCCAACAAAGTACAGGTAATACGACACATGGCAAGGATTTATTTAATGGCGTGGGGGGGGCAATTACTGTTCTCTTAAGAGAAATTATGCTCATTTTAAATGAGGATAAACACTAAGTAAAATTAAGTAGAATGAAAGGGTGTGGGTGACAATGCATGTCGAAAGTTGGTTTAAGGATTTCGTTGTGCTCAGAAGAGTAACAGAACTGAAAAGCATGATTTACTGAATCAATCAATAGTGCAGAGAGAATTGTTTTAATAGATTCAGGAATGAAATGGAATTTTTTACTGATATGTATGTTCAGGGTTCTTTCACATTATTTTAAATAAGTAGAAACAAAAGTACACTCCCCCCCTCCCCGTTTTGGCCCCTGGAAGACCGGTCAACCCCGTGATGGGGGGGGGGGAAACATAGGAATTCTAAGCTCAAAAAAAGCCCTGCGATTCAATAAAAGGTGGCTCTGAGACGGAGAACTGAACTTTGCATTTCCTGTGTGCATTTCTGTAAGCATCAATCATGCAAAAGAATAACTGTGGAAATGGCGGCGTTACTATTTATGTAGTGGACACAGGTGTCATGGAAGTATCAACTCTGCCTAAAATCTCAAAGACTTTCAAAAGCAGCTTCTGAAAAGGAAGCGACTCTTAATTCATTTATGCATGTATCTGATTTGCCTCAGATTACATCAGGCTCTGTGATGAGATATAACTTGACATAGCCTAGTGCAATGTATAAATAAATACATGGCTGAACTTAAAGGAACAAGACCTCTTTGACTGCTTCCATGGATAGATGAGCCGTCTGTGATACACGACCGGCAGGCCAATATCAGCTCCTCTCTAACGCTTTGGGATCTCCTGGAGATTTCCAGTCTTCTAATGCCTGTGTCACCTAATGAGCATGACGTATGTGTTGGAGTTACGACTGCCAATTCTCCAGTCAGGGTGGGAGATTCCTACCCTCACATTCTGTGCTTGGGGAATTTTTTTTATGATGATGTCAGCTGCAACACTATGATACTGCCGGGGGGAAAAACCTGGAAGTGACCTAGGGCAGCTCTAGGAATTGTAAGGAACTCTGTGGTTTTACCATAGAGCTTCTGGTGATTCCTAAAGCTGTCTTGTGTCACTTCCAGGTTTTTCCCCTGGGAAGTGATACAGGAATGCAGCTAAAGTATGTTTCCCCATGTCCTCAGATTCAGTCCTCCCACTGGTTGGCAAGCTTGGCCTAGCTACTCTTGTTGGAGCTGATAGCAACTTTTCCATCCTGATTATGCCACACTGAATGCCCACTTGCATCATGCTCCTTGCATGGATTAGGGGGTTACAGCAAGTGTGGAATAGTTGTTAAAGTATCGGACTGGGACCTAGTAGACCCAGGTTCGAACCCCTATTATCTCATGGAAGATTGATGGATGACCTTGAGCCATTCATTCCTTCTCAGCCTAACCTCCTTCACAGGATAAAATGGAGGAGAGGATGTCGTAAGACCCTCTGGGTCCCAAGCAGGAAGAAAAGTGGGGTATAATTATCTAAATAAATTATAAATATATGAAAGGCTTGAATGCTTTTACCAATTTTCCAAGAAGGAGAAACAGAAATATAGGTGACAAATGGGGCTCTCTAAAATTTACTAAGTGAACCAAAAAGTGAGTTTAGGACTTCTTTGCAATGGTGAAAAAAAGTATGTGGTGGGAGGAGAGTTAGCAGAGGAGGAGTGCAAGGAGATGTGTGGTGTGCATAGAGAATAAAGAACACTGTGGGCACATAGACACAACCCACAGGATGAGAAGAAAGTGGTGAACAGAAAATGTGCACCCAGAGAGAGCAGTGAGAGAATGAAATTGGAAATGCAAACTGGAAAAGCGTGGGGGAGTGGGGAGAAGTGCAGCTTTGAGTTGCAGGCAGGGGAGGGGGGGAGAGAAAGCTTGTACCAAGAATGATTAGAGCATGCTGTGACTGGATGAAGCAATACCCAGAGAATTACAAAAGGGGGTATCCAGAGAGACCCATGGTGACACAGATGGAGAAGAAAATAGGCACCACGGGCTGCTGAGGAGGAAACCTTACCAGAGAAGGGGTTAAAAAGAAAACATGGATCACACAACTGGGATAAAGATCCTCTCTGATTTTCACAATAACTTGTTCAGACAACCGCAGTGAGTTCACCAAATGAGTGGGGGAAGAGTTAAGGTAGGGTAGCCAGCTCCAAGCTGAGAAACCCCTGGAGATTTGGGGGGTGAAGCTTGGAGAGGGCAGGGTATGGGGAGGGAAAGAACCTCAACGTGGTATAATTCCATAGAGTCCACCCTCCAAAGCAGCTATTTTCTCCAGGGGAACTGATCTCCGTGGCCTGGAGATCGGTTGTAATTCTAGGAGATCTCCAGCCACCACCTGGAGGCTGGCAACCCTAGGTCACAGTGTGAGGCCATGCCTCCAA
This sequence comes from Eublepharis macularius, assembly GCF_028583425.1. NCBI lineage: Eukaryota > Metazoa > Chordata > Lepidosauria > Squamata > Eublepharidae > Eublepharis > Eublepharis macularius. The sequence goes on from NC_072805.1 coordinate 34,480,174, forward strand.
CACATACCTATTCCGGATACTGCCTGGACCGAGCCTAACATTTCCAAACAGTAGGCTTGACCAGGAACCTTGCAAGAAACAAAGTCTCCCAGCTGCAGAGGTGCCTCCTGATTTAGGCCAATTATGTTGGGCCTCTCCAGAGTCCTGCCCAAAGAGGCTTGCCAATAAAAAGAATACTATATATTCACCAAAGAACATCATAAATTATGAATATAAACAGAGGCATTAAAAACAAACCAGCAGAAAACAGGTGGCATGCAAATTGTCGATACACACAGAGGTTCGTTTTAGGCAGTCTCCGGATGAACCCTGGTACGGGACAGCTCCTACCACTATGGTCATATCCCCATACATACTCAATGTGTATTTTATTTTGGCTGACTTGAAAAGGCTACAGCAATGGAGCCCTTTTAATAGACATGCAAAAAAGATTTGTGTTTGAGTTGTATACCCCAGAAACAGTATCATGGTAGGTGTACCCTGTAGCTTGTACTTTCTGAGCTACAATCAAATTCCATGTCTGGATGGAAGAGAGACTGCTCTACCAGGCAAGATAAACTTCTTAGAACTAAGAATAAGGTCCATTGGGTAAAAATCTCTCCTTCTCCAGCATTATATGAGAGAACAAAGAGCTGCCTTCCCTTCCCTCCAATTCTGAACTGCACCTATTTCCCTTTTGCAGTTTCTTTTTTTTTTAAGATTATTTTCAGAAATGAGTTGGTTACGAATTCTGAGGTTCAAAGCAGGTTCCACTGAGAATACAAAAGTTTTCATAGAGGCAGAAGGGTGTGGAAAAGGGAGGTGCTAAGAACTGAGTTGATGAGATGTAGGTGGGAGGAGGGAGGGAAGCAAGAAGGGAGGCTCAAAGTGCAACAGAAACTTCTGTTTTACTTTGATCTTCAAAAGGCAAAGCCTAAGAAATCCCCCTTTTGCAGAGTTCATGGAAGGGAGAATCTTCCTGAGATTTGCAAATTGTTTCTTAATTTTCATACACAATCAACCAATGAAGAAGATATCTCCTCTTCTCTCCTTCTGAGATACAGGGGTCCGTTCTCGGACAAGCCACCACTGATGTAATACATTACCACCGTGGTGTTTACTAATTGAGTAAGGTCATGAAAACAGAAGTGAACCTCTCAACCACTGCTACATCCTTTCATATACAGATAAGCGGTGTAGTCTTACCAAAGTACAGTTAGTATTCTCCACGCACAGCAAAGATGTGTCGAATTTGATTGTACTGTGGCATAACTTTATTTCTGAAGGCAGGTGTTCCTGTTTGGACACTGTTGGATGGCACACATTATGTCACAAAAATATCTTTGAAATATTAAAGCACAGATTATGAAGGTTCACTGAAAAACAGTTGTTTTCCAAATTTGACAAAAGGTTATGGGAAATTTCAAAAAGTACAGATAAATGATGGTGATCTCTCTGCCTAAAGCTTCTTTATAGGCATTAGCTGAACTGCTACGATGTCATGGAATGTGCATAAAGATTCTAACTGTGTGGTGGCGGGGACTGTCAGAACAGAGCAATGGAGTCTTGAAGATGGGAAAAAGAAAAGAAAGGATTTTCTCAATGGGGGAGTTTCAGACATGGCTCCTTTTGTAAAAAGGAGGTAGTGAAGTTATAGGGTAGAGTTTTTACCATTTAACATACCTGAACTAAATAATTTATACATCCTTAGTTTCTTGAGGAATTTAAATATATTAAGAACTACAAAATATGTATGTGTGCAAGGAATTGTCATTAATGGGAATCTGCTGTATTCTTAACTCCAGTGGTTAAGAAGAGTCTTTCTACAAGAGACGCCTCGGCGCATGTCCGTCAAGTGTAGTGAGACACAATGTTAGCCAGGAAGTGTAGTTTTAAAAGAAAGAGCCAGCGGAGATCACTCCTCAAAGGGTTTGTCAATTTCATCTTTGCCTCCCTAAAGGCTCTGTCAATTTCACCTCTCCAGTCTAAAACTGTGTGGGATCATTCACAACCAGCAGGCAGCGAGAAATGAAAATGGGCTGAACTTGCCTTCCAGAGCCTGGCTTGGACCTGGAGATGTTATAATGAGCTGAAGTTTCCCCTCTGGCATTTCACAGCTCCTTCACACAGCTCCAGTGTATAGCAAAGCCTTTGCCCTGCCACTGGCTCTATATTTTCAAACTACCCTTCCTGCCTACCACTGCATCTCCCGATACATGTTCTTCATGTGTCAGATGCCTTGTGTAGAGAAATCCTAAGAATACAAGGTGTTGGCCAGGAAGACATTAGGTCTCATTCATTCATTATAACAAACTGTCTATTGGTTCCTTTGAATGCCTACTTGCTTTTTTATATACATAAAGTCACCAGTTCCTTTTGCTGCAAAGATACAAGGGCATCTCTCCACAACCCAAAATAACTTTCTAAAATGAAAGCTCAACATTCAGATGAACTGATAAGGCAAATCAGTACAATGTTATAATGCTATAGCAATTTGTTACTGATTTTTTTTAACGAAAAAGCTAGTGGTGCCCGTGTGAGCAGAAAAGGACAGATCCAGACTTTCCTATCCAGCAACATGTCCCCCCTCCCCGCTTGCTGTTATCTTTCCTAAGAGAGTGTAGTAGGACAGATTGTAAAAAATGCCAGAGGAAAGCCTGAAGGTGCATAAGAGCACCACAATGCTATGTGCCATCAGTGGCAAAGCCAGACCAAATGTCCAGTGTGGAAGTGACCCAAAGCAGCTTTATTATCGCACTGTACATCTGACACACACTCTCCTACAAGCAAAGACCCCTGAGAACAAGAAGCCATCACAGCACAGTGCAAGAGGTTCCATAAACATTCCAGGTATACTTGGAGCATCATGGTACCCATCATAAGTGGCCTGGTCACTTCCCAGGTCAATTATCGTATTGCTCGGCTAAGTGGGAAATCACGTATAAAAAGCAGCCTCAAGCCACATCTGTAATCAGCTCTGAGCTGCCGGTGTTCTGAGAAATGGATTCCTTCTGAGAAATGGCTTCAATATGTCTGATACTGTCACACTGCATACGGTAGCACATTAAAATATCTCTTTTAAATTATATTTAAATTTATCCACTATATATATATGCCACTGACTAAAGCGACACAAGGCAGATTCTTTGATGGGAACTGAAAAAGTGCATTCAAGACATATTTGGCAAATCTCGATTTCTCATTTTGTCCTGCCAAATTATCCAAGAATTTTACAAGTCAGTATCAAGGCAGCAGCTTCCCCTTCCAGTCTGCAGCGAGGAAGAGCATAAAACACACATTCTTCCACCACTTTAGACCTTTGGCTTTTATTTTTCAGATGCCATTTTATGGAGAATATGTCAGGCTTTAAAAAGGGCTTCCTTGTAACCATTTAGCATATTTTTTTTCACAAAATGATGCAGAGGGACAAGTATCTAAAAATATTGGAAGACTAAAAAATTATGACCGCTTGAAATAATCAGAGCTATTCATTTATAACCCCAGATTATGAAATGCCTTTATTGTGTGCCCTTCACCCAAGAACAAACTCTTTAACTAGTCAGAGAAGCTATTCATATGACACCAATAGCTTTCGCATGCTATCAGCAAGTAGATCAATTTTCAGTTCTCCATTTAAGGGAAAGACACCTTTTCATCTTTTTGAATAAATCCTGTATTCCTGCTATTCACCATAATGTAATAATGAACACAATCTTTTCATCCATGGCAAACTATACAGCCTTGCTTTGCTCCCCCATAAGCAATTCTTCCAAATGGTTTTCAGTAGGAAGTTTTCCAAATTAAGACGCACAGAACGGACACAGGACAGAAAGCACTGTCAAAGTAGCAGTGATTGTTTGGAAGGGAATTACTAGAGTTGGCCAGATTCTGCTGAACGGCAGCCCACGACCACAGGACAGGGCCGGATCTAGGGTTCCTGGTGCCCGGGACAACCCAAGTCCGGCTGCTGTCTTGCGCGCAGCACGCACACACTCCCAGCACTGCGTGATGATGTCACCTCATAACATCATCATGCAGGGCAGGCGTGCCACTAGCGCAATGGCAGCAGGCTGCCTGTGCCACTCACCTGCTCTGCTGAGGGAGCGGCCAGCTTGCCGCACGCTCTCTGTCCCGCAGGGCAGGCGAACTTCGTGGGCGGCCTCCTAGCTCTCCGTGCCACTCGCTTGCCCAGGAGGACAGGGAGCGCGTGGCAAGCTGGCCGCCCTCTCAGCCGGGCAGGTGAGTGGCACAGGTGGTCTGCTGCCGTTCCGCTGGGAGGCTGCCCGCGCCCTTCGCCTGCCCCTCAGGACAGGGAGCACGCGGCAAGCCGGCTGCCCCCTCAGCGGGGCAGGCGAGTGGCACGGGCGGCCTCCCACAACAACAATAAACCTGTGAGATGGGTGGGGCTGAGAGAGCTCTGGAAAAGCTCTGATTGACCCAAGGTCACCCAGCTGGCTTCAAGTGGAGGAGTGGAGAACCAAACCTGGTTCTCTGGATTAGAGTCCCACCACTCTTAACCACTACACAAAACTGGCTCTCCATCAAACCTCAATGCCAAAGTGGGCTCTAGTTTATTGACTACAACCTTTGGAGCATTGGCAAGGCATAGGGTAGTGGATCCATGGCATTGTTTGCCTTACAGGACCAGGCTGTAGGAAACCTCCCATGAACAAAATGTTCAAACCTGAAAAGTTGCTGCAAAATAAAATGTTATCTGCTGAACCTCTCCAATCGAGGAGTTAGCTTCACATTAGAACAGAGGTTGAGGAACACCAGACCATTTCCCTTGGCACTGAGGACGAGGGCTCTGCCCAAGCAACTGGTCCAGAGGAGTTAGCCATTTTAGTCTGTAGTTGCAAAATAGTAGAGTCCAGTAGCACCTTTAAGACTAACCAACTTTATTATAGCATAAGGTTTTCGAGAACCACAGCTCTCTTCGTCAGATGCATCAGATTCTTCGACAATAACGTTGGTTAGTCTTAAAGGTGCTACTGGACTCTTTACTATTTACCAAGCAACTGAGGCACTGATACCACTGCTCAGGGGTCATTTCGTAGAAAAAGCTGGAGGAACTCATTAGCATAACTCATTAGCATATGCCACACCCTTGGCATCACCAGAAACGTGTCATTAGCATGATTGATTTGTGTATGCCACACCCCCTGACATCACGTATCCTGGCTGTTTTGGACCCAATCTTGGCCATTCAGGACCGAAATTGGGCCCAAAAAGGCAAAAAGGGGCTGAAAATGGCCAAAAAGGGGCCCAAAATGGTCAGGATCAGGCCGCTGCTGAACAGGAGAGTGATCCACCACCAGTCAGAGGCCCGATCCGGGCCATTTCAGCCCCAATCCAGGACAAAACGGGCCCCAAATGGCCGAGAGTCAGGTGGGCAGGGCCACCTGACATGTGACCTCTTTGGGGAACTGCCGGAACTGTGTTCCTGTGCGTTCCCCCTCAAAATTAGCCCTGCCACTGCTAGCACCGACTATGTGGGGGAAGGGCAACAGGCATGAGTATATCTACACTGAACGTTTAAACCTGGCCCAAACTAGTTTTAATTGTCATGCACAGTATATCTCATGAGAGGGTTGCAAATATGATCCTTGAGTTCCAAGTATTCATTGAGTAAAACCACAGGGGTTAAAATAGGCTTCAGTCTGGCTTTCCTTCATACTGTAGACACCTTCTTTATTTCTGAAGGTGCCTTCAGATGTGAGTTGTTTGAATGGCTTTTGCTGATAACCTCTGAATTCTGATTAAAAACAATGAAAGCAGGAAGAACTTTAACCATCGTTAAAGATGCTCTGAGTATCTGTGATTCCTGCCCCCCCCTGTGAAAAATGCACATTTGCTGTGTTTGGGATGATGGTCTTAAATGGGAAACAGTTTGAAGAACTCACTGTGAGATATGCAAAAACAAACAAAATCCAGAGATGGATCCAAAACAGTGGTCTAGATCTGCTTGGTACCATTTAAAGAAACTGTGCTTCTGATATACAACAACCGTCTAGGTTTGCAATGTTGTATCAGCACAGCTGGTTTTAAGGGCAAGAAATTGGAAATATCTATGGAGAAGTTTCGCACAGGTTTCGTGACTGTTGTCTATCATTCCAGGACAGGTATCCAAAGGCTGGATAAGAGCCTTATATTGTCAATGAAGAGAGGAAGAGAGCCAGTTTGGTGTAGTGGTTAAGAGCGTGGGACTCTAATCTGGAAAGCTGGGTTTGATTCCCCACTCCTCCATTTGAAGCCAGCTGGGTGACCTTGGGCTAGTCAACAGTTCTCTGGAGCTCTCAGCCCCACCCACCTCACATGGGGATAATAGTAACATACTTTGTAAACCGCTCTGAGTGGGCATTAAGTTGTCCTGAAGGGCAGTATATAAATCGAATGTTATTGTTATTGTCAATGTGCACATTACACTTTTAGTGGGGATTGAAGATATGAGTGATTCTCTCACCTTAAAAGCATGCTGAAAAGGTAGCACTCAGGTAAGACCTAACAGTAAAATATAAAGTGCTAAAAGACTGTTTTTCCAGCCTGATTGTCTCCACATTCAATATAGACACCTGCCTCAGTTTTGGAGAAGTTCTATTTCCAAAACAAAACAAACAAACAAACAAAAAACCCAAAGGAATGAGGAACAGGTTGCTTTCAATCAGCAAAACAAAACGAAGCTTTTCCTACAGACGGTGCTTTGCCATGGAATTTTTAAAGCTAGATTCTACATTAGTTAACAAGTTTTAATAATAAAAGGACTGTGTTGTATTATTATATGTTGGGGGGAGGGGTTGCCTGACTAAGAGAAATAACAGGCTGCCGCAAGAATTCAAGCATTTGAAAATTTCCCCTCTTTCCTAAATGATCAGAGGGGAGTACCTTACATTACGAATGTGGCTTCCTTGCTCTTGAAAGGGTAAAACTAAACAGTCTTCTAGTAATTCTAAGCCTGCCATATAAGTATTATGCTGTTACAGATTTCAAAAGGTTAGCTTCAATGAACCTGACATGAATCTAACCCAAAATAACCCATTCAAGAGAAAAGTAAGAAATAATTGCTGTTTTCTCTCTCTTTTTTTTTTCCTCGGCTATATTGCTATAATGATTTTGCATAACAGATTGAACAAAGTGCTGTTGTGACAGGTGGTAGAATTCAGCTAGTAAGCACAGAGACAGGGTTCAATTTAGTTTGTGAATCCTTTAATTGTTGTGCAGCTAATTAAAGAAGGTTCTTTACACTCGCAAGTGTTTACCGTTGCTAGTATGCATACATGAAAAATTAAATTGTGCCTTCAAGGGTTGAGAACTATAGAAAAATCATAGCTGATGCGGCAACATGCTTACCAGGCTCAAAATAGCTGCTTTTTTCACAATTGGAATTTGTAAAACTTTTTGCTAAGCAAATATAGAGCTAATTAGAAGTGTTCGTTGGACCAATTAACATTTAAATAAATAAGCCATATTGCACATTTCACAGTCTTTATTTAATGATGCTTCTTAACTCTTTGGAAAGATTCCTTTAAGTACAAATAAGTTGTCATAAAGAAATGAAAGACAAAAATAGCAACACAACAATATTTTTTCCCTGTGCCCCCCCCTCCTTCCCCTTTAAAGCCTTTAGTAAAGCCCAATACGTCAATACGTGATAAAGGGAGGCGGGAGGGGAGAAAACTAATCTGGTTCTTTGTTTCGTCTTGCCAAGTTACCTTTCTACCCTTCTCAATGCAAACTGTGAGGTGGGGGGAGACATATTTGATTACAATTTTAAACTGCGTCGATAGCAATGTTTGTTCATTTACAGTCCTGTCCTTTGGTGCAGAATATGTTTTAAGGGGGGGGGGGAATCCTGTATCTCAAGAAGGCAGCCAAGTGAGGTGATTGCAGCTTCTGAAACTGGGGCAAAAAACCTGGAAGCAGCCAGACTGAGCACGTGCAAAGGAAAATAGATAATTTGGAGTTCAGCTGTGAAAACTCCTGCATCAGATAAACAGCTTCATCCTCACCCCAGTCATTAAGCAGAAATGTGTCAAGATGTAAATGGATTCAGTCCGGCTAACGTCATCGAGACAAAACAAAGCGGCTTCAACAAACAAGTTAATCTAAGCATAACTAGTAGCATGTAGGTTGAAAACGATCTCTAAAACCTAATCTGGAGGCTACAATACTGTCTCTTTCTCATTGGGATATTTGCCTGGCAAATTACAACTCCTTTTTGGTCAGTAAGCCACCTTGAGCTAAGAGGAAAGATTGGGTATAAATATTTTAATATTTTTTTTTAAAAAAATGCATTTGAATCCAGTGGTACCTTAGAGACCAACAAGCTTTTGGTCCTTAAGATGCCACTAAACTTAAATCCTCCCGTTCTACGGCAGACCGAAACAGCTACTTATCTAAATAAATAAATATATTACCCAAATGGATTTCTAAACATGTTCCATCCTTCCCAACATCTATTACAAATAAAAGATATTTGATGTTTTGTTGTTTTCGTTTTGTTTTCTTGTCACCCTTCTCGAAGAAGAGCTTGCAAAAAAAATCTTACCATCATGCTGTTTATCTCGACTCTCAGAAAAATGAACAAGCGTGAACATTTCAATAAATGGAACAGGTTAGCAGGCAACCAGTTGAAGATGCAAGAGGTTAAGGAAGTGCTGGTTTTATCCAGAACACAAGTGAAAATGGTTACCTATCTGCTAGCCATCATAAGAAAAGAGACAACTAAAATCTTATTGAATGGCATCCATTTTGGAGTGAGTTATGATAATATCACAGAGGAATAGAGCTGCCAACTTTGTTGTTCATGAACATTTGAAAGCTGCACACCAGATGGGAGAATAAGTGGTGTAAGCTTTCCCATGCACTGTATCTCCATGCTGGGTAACTCTACCTGTGATATTAGTGTCTATCATTAATGGTGGAAAGACACAGAATCCCTACGAGAACAGAAAACCATAGAGGAACAGCTGGTTTTCCACAAGCCACTTCTGCAGGCCTTGCTTGTAGTCCTTATTACACAGGGGATGACATACTTTCTTGACAATGTGCATGTGACACTGTTTCTTGGTTGCCTGCAGGGAGATAAGAGAGACACGGGGGTAATAATGGGCAGCAGTGCAGAGATAGGTCAAGTGACTTAATAGTCATTATAAATTATTGTGAGAATGGATCATGATCCATGCCTCAGCCTAGCACCCCATTCCTTCACTGACAGTGTCCCGCTCTCTATGCCACCTCCATCTGGAGAGATAATCATTAATACTCACCCATCCAGTGTAAAACATTGCAGTAGAACTCTGTCGGCAGTATCCGCCTGCCCTGTGCCATTTGACCAGGTTCTTTACCCTGTAAGGAAATATGAGTCATGAGAATTTGGCCAGTGGTATCAATAGGTGGTGCAAAATGCCTGTTGCTCATTAACAAATATGACTATCTTCTCCTTACTGGTGTATGTTCTCAACAGGGACCTCATTTAAGTAGGAGAGGGTTATTTAGCAAGGGTAGAGTTACCCTGAATTGCAAGAGCTGGGATGGAGCAAGGGGAGATCACGTGGCCATGTGTGCTTGAATGGTTTGCAAATTTTCATGTCTTTTGCTTGTGGGCTGGGGGAGGGAAGAGACACAGGAATTGTACATTCATCCCTCCTTACAGGGTTATTATGAGGAAAAAATGGAAATCTATCTGTCTAATGTTTATTTCTCTTGGAGACGAGAGGTGGGGAAATTAGACAGACAGACACCAGTGTCATACTCCGAGCCACGGTTTCACCATAGTTGGTTTCTCTCCTTTCTTTCCTCACCTTTCTTGGGTTTCTGGCAGCCAATTTGCAGAAGTGAAGATTCCTGGTGGATGTTCAGGTCTTCTGGGATCCTGAAGCAGAGTATCATCTGAGAAGATATGTGTTATTCATCTGTCCTTCATTTCTTTTTGTCCTCTCTGGCTGTTTGTGCAATGTACTGTTTATGACAAGTTCCCCATTGCCAAAATTCTACCTAGGGCATACCTAGTTTTCAAAACTAGGGCATACCTAGTTTTCTAGACTTAAGGGAAGAGTGGCATGGCTTCCACCATTCTGGCTCATACCATCCTTTCATACACGGGACTTAATGTTATAATTGGTTGCAGAAAATCCAATTGTCCGTGACAGGGGGACAGCTAACTGGTCTCTCCATTGTAGCATTCTGACTAAGTTTCCCAACATGACTTCAGTTTCACCCAATTTCCCTATTTGTAAACTTCTGCCAGCAACAGGTCTCACTAGTAAAACAACAGTGCTATGCCAGCATAGATTCCACATACCAGTATATCTTTCGGTTCTACTAGCACACACATTTTTTCTAATGCAGAACGCCCAAGTTTTGAGATAGGACTGAATATAGCTTGGGTCAGCAACAGTTTCAAAATGCCACAATGACTGCAGTACAGAAGCTTTAACAGGCTTAATGGAAGCACCAATGCGATTACATAAATGCAGCCTCTTTGCCAGTATGCCATACTCAAACCTTCCTTGGCTATCAATAGTCTACTTCATGTGTTTGGAAAAAAGTTTCTAAAATCAAGTAATGCAAACTTTTCAGTGCCCACCTTGACTTTTCAATTCTGGATCAATCCACAGACTGGACCAAAATTCAGTTCTTTGATCTCCTGTTTAGCAGGTTAGAGGTCTCGTTACAGTCCTGAGCAACTATAGCCCTCACCGACTTCTGAAAAGGGCAGCTGTACACGAGAGTTTGGGATTCTTATATGTGACACTAAAAGACTATTTACTATGTGGGTGTTGGCTCAAAAATGTCTCAAACATCAATGACCTTTATAAATAATGTAGAGTTCATAAAGATGATTATCATGTTCTATTTAAATATGTATAAAGAGAGATAATAACAATGATTTGCTCTTCTGTCTATTGAACTCCAAGTACTAATGAATTTACCCTCATAATGCGCCTACATTTTCCAGTGTAACAACAATATGAATATCTTTCCAATTGCAACACTACTGAAAAATGACAAGATAAAGTCCAGATGTGCTTTCGTTTATGAATAACCAATGGGTGGGGTACCTAAATAATACAGGGGCATTCAAATAGCTACTTTAAATTCATTGGCCGCTGCTTAAACCAATAAACAATTTGCATTCTTGAAATGAGTGTGGCTACTGAAAACTGCTTTGTACAGGGTACGTCAAAGATTCTCCTCCACAGAATTTTTTGTGGTACACACATTCATATGCTCATTTCTTCACCACCACCACCACCACCATATCAATTTTCACAACCTTCTTCCTTTTGGCATCTAACGTTTGCTGACTTGGGCCTTTGGCCATTCATCAACCACAATAACGTCTCTTAGTGAAAAGTTCTAGGTGGCTAGACCATGACGTAGAATCCTTTCTAATGGAACTTGCCCAAATTTAGGTCTTGGGAGAAATACAATGGATAGCTCATATGTTAAGATAGATTTCTGAAAGCCTCCAAGAACTATTAGTGCACAGGGCAGTTCTGCCTGGAGGCTATAAAACATGTTAGCAGACTGAAACGTGGATTGGCCCTATGTCATGGAGAAATTCTGTATCAGATTCACATACATGGAGACAGCAGATAATGTTGGTATGGAGCCAATCCATACAAGCAAGTGGGCTTCAGTGTTACGGCTGCAATTACTACAGCTGCCCACACAGTGAATGCTCTTCCTGGGGCTCTCTAAGACATCTGGGAAGCAATCTAATGGCTGAGGGCAAGTGCCAGTGTTGCTTGTATTTTAATATAAGATATATATTAATCTTATATAGAGGTGAGCATGAACCTAAATATGAACCTAAGTTCGGCACGAACAAGGCTGGTTCATGGTTCACGAACCAGTAGTTAGTCAGAGCCCATTTCTGATGAACCGCCACAAATTTTAGGCCAGTTTGTTTGGTTCATTTTTTGGTTCATCACTGTAGACAGTCTGGTGCCAATCAATCAGTTTCCTAGGCAATGGGAGTGGGCTTTCTGTAGACCTTCAGCTGACCCGGAAGTGACCTTCAGTTGACCCAGAAGTGATGTTTTCACAAACCAAACAAATCGGTTTGCAAACCGGGATAGGTTTGTGAAAGTTTGTGGTTCGTGAAACGCGACAAACCACAAACCACATGGTTTGTTTTCTTCTCAGTTCGTGCCCATCTCTAATCTTATATTACCTACCTGTATACAGCAAGCTATAAATGTCAGTGGGTACATTTTACAATGACACCGAAAAAAGCTGTCTAAAAGGAATGCAAATAGCAATGCCAATATATCCTTATTCCTTCCAATGCAGCTTCAGTTACAAGTCTAGAAAGCAGACAAGGAAAATACATTGATAATGTTGAGATCTGAGGCAGATCTTGAGAAGATCCATATCCTCTGGCTCTTCAGACAGAGACACTGTTTAACCCACCACAGATCAGTAATTATACTGATGGTCCTTGAAAGGCACGGTCGAAGAGAAGCAAACTATTGTGAATCCAGGCCTCTGTTTACCAAACAAAAAAAAATCCCCATCATTGTCTGAGTCAGGAAACCTGGCAACCTCATGCTCTAGCATCTCAAAAAATGTGACCATGTACAAAGATTAGACAGGCGGTAGGGAGGGGAAACAGGAGCTAATGTAATTCCAAAAGCACGCCAAGCCAAAGTAATAGCAGCGCTTTGGAACATTTCTGCCAGAGTCGGGCATCCAAGCAGAAGCTGGCTTGGGTGGCTAGAATACTTTCCAGTGGTGTTGGTGCAACAGAACAAATCCAAAGCTTTTGCTGACCTTGGAATCGTGCTTTCAGCATACTGAACCGATTTTCAATCATTTCTCCTACGTACCGAGAAAAAAAATGTATGTTTACTTCCATGTTCTCTTCCCAACGACTTAAATAAAAACGTTTGTGTGTGTGTTTTAATGTATCTGCTTGCTTCGCTCCGCTTCCCTTCCCTCCTTTTTAAGCAGAGGCTAGATGGCCATCTGACAGCAATGCAGATTGTGTGAACCTAGGCAGATCATGAGAGGGAGCGCAGGACGGGTTACATCAGTGCTTAGTTCTCGTGGCCCCTTCTTACATACCCAATGTAATGCTGATCACCCCATTGGTGTCAAGAAGCAATTTTCTCCTGGCACATTTAGCCAGCGATCCTGCAAGTTTTTTGCCATCTTCAGGCACGGCGCAGGGGTCACTGGGGGTCTGCGGGGGGGGGATGTGGTTGTAAATTTCCTACATTGTAGAGGAGGTTGGAGTAGATAACCCTGGAGATCCTTTCCAACTCCATGATTCTACTAAAATCTTTCAGTGAGATCATCTTTTTCGTTCATAATTCTGAAAGAGAAATTTACACGGTAAGGGCAGTAGTCAAGCGACTGAAACATCCCTGGATCTGCCTTCTGCTGAATCAAGCTACTGGTCTATCAAGGTCAGGATTGTCTATTTTGATTGGCAGCGACTCTCCGGGGTCTCAGGCAGAGGTCTTTCACACCACAATTATCTGATCCTTTTAAAAAAAACCACTGGAGATGCTAAGGATAGAACCACAGACTTCTTGCGTGCCAAGCAGAACCTCTATCATTGAGCCACGGATCCTCTCCCCAATTGATTTCTAAACTCACTTAGACAATCCACTAATTTTTGGCATCAACAAGAGACTTTTCAGATCTTAGCAGCCACAATAGCTCTTGGCAACTTACAGCCGCTCAGCCCAACACAAGGGATGTCTGTGCTGGCCAGCTGTCACTCAGCTAAGCTAATATCTACAGTAACTTTTCAACCTGTGTGTGTTGTATCTGCAAACTTTCCAACCCAGGACTATAAAAAATTGTGATTGTTTCAACCATCACTTGCTGCTAAGGACAAAAGGCATAAAATTGAGACTAATGGAGAGCCAATATTAGCCATGTGATTCCATGTGTTGCTGCAAGAATATTTGGAATATATGGGTTGCTGAGCATTTAACCCTAGTGTTCCCGTTTTTATGCAGAGAAAACACAGAATGGAGTACAAATAAATAAAGAACAACGTAACATACCTGCAAAATCAACATAAAACACATTTAGTTTATAACCCAGTCTATAGCCAGTGCTGCAGATTGCCCTAAGGGAATAAACAACTAAAACAGAAAAAAATGAATTTATTTTAAATTAGCATCTTATACTTTCTCTAAAAGTTCAGATCAACTGGCTGGCATTAGAGAAACCTTACAGTGTAGAGTGGTTGTGGGTCAAGCTAAATGAGATGCCAGGCAAATGTGGAAGCCTGTGTTTGGTGACGCAATTTCACCTGGGAAATGCAGTTTTCAAAGACAGAGCAATGCAGGTTCACAGGGGGATGGGGGAGGGGAGGGATTCCCTTTCAACTTTCCACCTGGCTCCACTGGTTCCCTTTCCTCCAGCTTTGCCCACTTCCCTTTCCCCTCCACCTTTGTTCCCTCCGGTAGTGCAGATGTGCAGCCACCCACAGTGGGAAAGGAAGCGAAGGCAGGATGATTTCCATTTACCTTCGTTCTGTCTCATTCATGCTATTCCTGTGCTGGGGTGCAATGGAAATTTGCAAGCCTACCCCAACAGAGTACAGAGTAACAAAGAAGACTATTGGCTTTTCTAGAAGTAACCAGATTCTTCCTGTCACCAATCAATGTTTTCAGTACTGCAGAGCTGCAGTAGCATAGTGGTCAAGTGGTTGGGCTGCAAATCAGTGCTCTGCTAGTTCGATTCCCACGACTGCCATGAGCTCAGCAAGTGGACTTGGGCAAGCCACCTCTCTCAGCCCCAGCTGAGGGGATAACAACACTGACCTTTTTCACTTCTCTGAGTGGGGCACTAATCTGTCTGGAAGAGCACTATATAAGCACAGTTATTATTACGAAAACTGCTGTAGCATATTGGTCCAGAGGTGCCATGGACAGAGCATGGGATCTTGTGCATGCAAAGTATTTGTTCTACTAACTCAGCTATGGTCCCTTTGAGCTTCAGGCATGCTACTGGGATTACTAGAACTCCTCTCCGCCCAGCTCCCCAGCTGTATTGAGGGGATCATAATTACACTGACTTTGTTCATCACTCTGAATGGGGCACTAATATGCCTAGAAGAACAGTATATAACTACATCATCACCATTATTGTTGTTGTTGCAGGAAAGCTATATTGTGGGGATAATGATAACACTCACTTTGTTCACTCTGAGTATGGCGTTAATCTGTCCAGAGGGGCAATATATAAGAACACTATTATTGTTGTTATTGTTCTTATTATTTGCCAGGCAACTCATTTATCTTGACGCCGAGCAAGATTTGAACCTAGATTTCCTACAACCATATCATACTGTGCTAAACATGGCTCTGCTCATTTATACACAGCAGATGTAATCAGAGAAGTTTTCACTACAATCTGAGAATAGCATTCAAAAGTTAATGTTTTTTCTCAATGACAAAACGAGGAAAGCAAAAAAGGGACTATAGTTTAATATCTTTTTGTTTGTACTTAAAATAAACAAGTTTTAGGTAAAGGTAAAGGTAGTCCCCTATGCAGGCACTGAGTCATTACTGACACATGGGGGGACATATCATGACGTTTTCTTGGCAGACTTTTTACTGGGTGTTTTGCCATTGCCTTCCCCAGTCATCTACACTTTACCCCCAGGAAACTGGGTACTCATTTTACCGACCTCGGAGGGATGGTAGGCTGAGTCAACCTTGAGCCGGCTACCTGAACCCAGCTTCCGCCAGGATCGAACTCAAGTCATGAGCAGAGCTTGGGCTGCAGTACTGCAGCTTACCACTCTGTGCCACGTTATAGGGGGGTATATTTTAATTTCTAAAGAAATGTAGCCCACTTGGTTATAGCAAATAAAAGTCATTAGGTCCAGTTTAAGCAGCTGAGACAACCAATTTTTTCTTGCACGCTCAAGTTATGCAATCTGCGCGTAGATCTGAAGATTTCTCTCCCAAGATGCTTCAAAGAGCAAATGTTTTCTGCATTGCCAAAGACAGAATGCTGTCATATTTATCAAGAACAGAACAATTTTATGAACCTATAAGCCCTGACCTGGGTAGCCCAGGCTAACTTGATCTTGTCAGATCTTGGAAGCTAAGCAGGGTTGGCCTTGGTTAATAACTGGATGGGAGACCTCTAACAAAGACCAAGGTTGCAGAGTAAAGAAGGGCATGAACTGCAAGACGAACTAAAGTTTGTCACGAACTGGGCCAGTTCATGCTTTGCGAACCAGCAGTTTGTAGAGGCTCATTTTCCATGAACTTCCATAAACTGGTCTGCCAGTTCATTTGGTTCGTGTAAAAGCCCAATACCCCTTTCCCTACCACTGCGAAGAGGCAAGGAAGAGGGCATTTAAACCCCCAATCAGCTGCTTCTCAGGCAGATTCCCAACAAGCAGCTGATCCAAGCCTGCAGGGTGAAATGCCCCTTTCCCTGCCACTGCAAAGCAGCACAGAAAGGCATATTTAAACCCCCTGATCACCTGCTTGTCGGGGATCTACCCACCAAGAAGCTGATCCAAGCCAGCAGAGATGAAATGCCCCTTTCCATGCCACTTCGCAGCAGCATGGAAAGGGCTATTTAAACCCCACAAACCATGAACCGGTTTGCGAACTGGGGCAAGTTCGTGAAAGTTTGTGGTTCATGGTTCATGAAACAGGATGAACTACGAACCACATGGTTCGTTTTTTCCCTGGTTCATGCCCACCTCTATTGCAGAGGAAGACAATGGCAAACCACCTCTGTTAGTCTCTGACCATGAAAACCCTGCCAGGGGTCACCATAAGCTAACTATGATTTGAAGTAATTCTCCACCAACATGAATCTATGAAGCAAAGTACACACCACATTGTCTCATATTGAGGGGAATCATTGGTCCACCCATCTCAGTAACTTCTATTTTTAATGTCAGCAGCTTCTCCAGTGTCTAAGGAAGACAAAGGACTTTTCCAATACCTCTTACCTTCAAACCAGAGGTGCCATGGATAGAGTATGAGATCTTGTGCATGCAAAGCATTTGTTCTACTAACTCAGCTATGGTCTCTTTGAGCTTCAGGCACGCTACTGGGATTACTAGAACTTTTAGTGTTAGCACCATTCACCTTTGAAATGCTCTCCCCCTTGAGACTCACTTGGTGCCTATCCTACTATCTTTTAAGCATTAGGCCAAAACATTTATTTTTGTTTGGCTGCAAATCAGCACTCTACTGGTTCAAATCCTACAACTGCCATGAGCTCAGTAGGTGGCCTTGGGTAAGCCCCTCCTCAGTCCCAACTCCCCAGCTGTATTGTGGGGATAATAATAACATTAACTTGTTCACCACTCTGAGTGAGGCACTAATTTGTCTAGAAGAGTGGTTTATAAGTGCAGCTGTTGTTGTTGTTCTTGTTCTTGTTACTTACCCAAGCTTTTAACTGATTTTTTTTTTAAAAAAAAAGCTGTTTTAGAGTCTTCTGGGTTGAGGTCTGTTTTATGGAAATCTTTATGCTGTTTATGTCCCTGGCTTGTTTTTCATAGCTTGTTTTGTTTTATTATACTGATCCCTGCTGAAGATTTTATGATTTTTGATGATTTTATGATGTTTCAAGCAAGAAACTGAAGAGGCAGCAGAAAAACTTCCAAAATAAATAAAGGAATAAATAAAGGTCTTCCGTTACTTCTAAAGTTATTGAACAAAGGGGAACAAATTATTAGTTACTGCCATCTATAGGAACAGTCAATTGCTGTCTAGAAGCATTTCATAGAAAACGGTGAGACTGCAGAAAGTCTGACTCTCATGTTCTGGAACATACGGTAAGAAAAAAAAATCCTGCTATTTCATGGAACATCTTGGACGCAAACACAATACGATTTTTAATTTATTAGAGGTATCAAAATGAAATGAGAGGGGTGGGATTGGCTAACATTCCCACATGTATTGGGATGAGCAGCATAACTTCATTAAGAATACATTTCAATGCCTCTCCAAACGGACAGCCCTGCCTTCTTGAAGTTTCCCCATTAAGCATTCCCCCCATCAAAATTATGTTTTTACAGGAATCTGACTAAATCCTCAGTTACAAGGCTCATTTTGCAGAGACACTAATTAATGGCCCACCACATGGAAGTGAGGTGGAGTGGAATAAGATGACACCATGCATTATTCTGTTGGCAAGTACATCATTCCAGTAATTAATGTAGGTGTCTTTTTTAAAAAATGGATTAAGCAATGTGGACAACACAAGCTCCGCTGTACCCTGCATTTAACTTATTCCAAAGCACTACCTCTGCTTAGAGATTCGTTTTCTGGCACCAATCCTGCAGAGCTCTCCTAGCTACACAAATGGGACATCAATGAGAAATGTAAGGTTACTTTCTTGTTGAATTTAAGGGGATTCAATTGTGTTCCTCACTACGGACATATAACACTCAACCTTAAATTTTCTTTTATTTGCTTCTAATTTCAACATCCTGTATAACTGGAATGTTTTTAAACTGAGTAAGTGGTCCACTCTTTTTTCTCCTTTCCTTTCCTTTCTCTTCCCAAGGAAGTAATTGCTGTAAAATATCCACTAGATTGAACATGATACTATTATATAGATAGACTAGCTTGATAATCGTGCTTTGCTATGGTATTTAACTACTTTAAATCCAATTATAATACTTATGGGTATGTAATATTTTTGGGTTTGCATTTTTTTTAGTTGGTTTTGTAGTATAATAGCATAGTACCTGAGCTTCACAAAGGTGTCCGAATAAAGTGAAGCATGTTATCCCTATTCAGGAGTCTTGTACTGTCTTTCTTCAACTGTCTGCAATTTCCTTGATCGGATTTTTACCTCAGAACACAGAGTTCCACAACTGACCAATAAGACAGAGTGGGGTGCAACCATGCAGGAGCCTGCTGGCCACAGAAAAAAGTCAGGCCCCACAGGGAGATTGGCAACCCCAGTGAACTTTGAGGGGAAGACTGGGAGGTGCATTTGACCTCAGGACACCTTCAATGACTCCCACTAGCAACTGCTAACTGTTTAGGAAGTGGGAGATGAGGACCAATCAGGCCACATATGCAAATGACCTGTGTTCGAACTGTCTTGGGGGGGGCGTGAGGTGTGGAATGTTTTGAGCCCCAATCAGCCTGCACATGCAAATGACCTTGAAAGGCTGGCCCAATCAGGGAAGAGTGGCCAAGCTGGCAGTGGGCAGAAGCGCAAGCAGGCAGCAGCCTGCCAGCCACACAGGGAAGCTGTATCCCTTTGGAAAAACACATTTGACCCCTTTTTACCCCATTAGGGGGCGAATTTCTTAAAATCCCTTCTTAGTGGGTGTTTACATTATGAAAGGAATGTTCTCCCCAAATTTCACATTTCTAGGTCCAGAGGTTTTGGGCTGGGCGTTGATGAGTCAGTCAGGACACTTGTCTGTATATAGAGAGATAGAGACAGAGATAGCGATAGAGATAGCGATAGAGATAGACATAGACATAGACATAGACATAGACATAGACATAGACATAGACATAGACATAGACATAGACATAGGCATAGACATAACCTGAAGCAAACAAGAATTGGGAAAGTGGCCATTTAGGTCAGCTTAATGTTTACCATCCATCCATACATAAAAAGCCCATTTTATGTCTGCCCATTTCTAGCTAAAAGCTCTGAATGTACTCAACTGATCATTACCAACAAGGTGTTTATAAAACTCACTATGAGCATTTCAAGAGGACTACCATTCACAGATCCTAGAGTATGAATTTTAAGGACTTCAGTGATCTCTCTCTCACTCACACATACCCAGTTGCCAGGTTTTGGGTTGCTCAACCCCTCTGTGATGTAAGGGGAGCTCAGCAGCCCTCAGGATAGCCTCAATACTCCTTCCAGTACAGACTCTGGACCATCACAGTAGATTGGGTAGAAGACTGGCACGGTAGATTGGTACGAAGAGAGAAAGAGGACAGGAAGAGAGATCAGAGACTGAGAAGGGGAAAAGAGCACACTCATTAGGAAAAAAGGTTGGAGGAAGCTCACAACCCATTAGGTTTGCCAACCTCCAGGTGGCAGCTGGAAATGTCCCAGAATTACACCTCCAGGTGACATGGATTAATTCCCCTGGATAAAATGGCTGCTTTGGAAGGTGATATTATACCCTGCTGAGGTTCCCTTCTCAACCTGCCCTCCTCAGGTTCTGCTGAGGAATTCTCTAGGAATTTACCAACCTGGAGTTGGCAATCCTACAGCCCATCATACTCACAGGCACAGATATTTTCTGAATTGATCATGGAACCAATAAGACATATGAACACAAGATTAATGAGCTTTAACTTCTTAAGAAGGAAAAAAAAACCCTGCTTGCCGAAGAGGGAAAATAAAGGACTCAGAAGTGAGGATTTTGTGGTTCCAACCCTGTAACGAAGGGCTAACCTTAACTGAATTTGAAGGAGAAAGGGAGAATATTCTTGTTTCTGAAATACTGAAACTCTGCTTAATATCCCAAAGGCCAATGCCTCACCCCCCCTAGAAGCCAATGCAATCTTCAGATTGCTATTGAAAAGTCAACTGCATTAGCCATGGGCCCAAGGAAGCCTTGGGAAGTACAATCCGGACATGTAATAGCCACGAGTAAAATCCTTGAGCAAATTGAAGGATTCTTTAGGTAATTGCTACTGGGAAAAGCAACCCACACATAATTTGAGACATCTATTCCATACGATTGTCTCCGATGCACACAAGGACATTTTAGACAGAAATGTCTAATTGTGTTCTTTGCCAGTGACCAAAGATTCTACAGAGGGTTCACTTCTATCTTCTTGTACAGAACATCTTCAGGGGATACACCAGCTACTAGTGGTATGGAATTAAGACAGCTATTGAAGGATCAAAGGAGCTGTGAACTGGTTCTCAGGGGTCTACTCGGAGGACTTGTACAGCTTATTGACAAACCTAGCCAGGGACATCCTAACATATGGTGTTTAGGAGCATACACTGGCAAACTCGTTGCAAAAAAACAAAACGAAAAGACTGGACTTTTCTCTGAATAGTTCTAACAAGGTTACACTCACCATCTCTTGTTGCCTTCTACTGCAGGTCAGACTTTCAAGACTTCGTTTTTACGCACTAGAAAATTCCACAGGAAATATTCTAAAGCCGGAGTCCCCGATCTTGTAACGCCTGTGAGCGCTTCTGGAGTTTTGAGAAAGAACAGAAGTACCACCACAAAAGGGTCTGACCTCCTATGGTAGTCAGTTGTGAAATGTTGGGAGGTTCCTAACACAAGCAACTCTGTCAGAATGGGCACTCCCTACAGACCCCAAAACAATGTCTTATGTGGTCTTCTGAAGCACCCTCTTCTCCAATGAAGTGGAGAAAAGTCAGGATTGGCCTCTTGCTTTGGGGTAGTAGTGGGTGCCAGGAAACACATTGGTGAGCACCACAGAATTCACGGGCATTGTTTTGGAAGATCGCTGTCCTAAAGGTTGTCAAATAATCAGAAATTGTTGCTGAACGAAAACCAAAGACATGAAGGAGAAGCAGGAATTGCAGTCTGACTTCATGGTATGACCCAATGACAAAGAGGACAATTTAGCAGACATCCAAGATCTGCAGGAACATTTGTGTAAAGGAACAGTGGTTCCCTTAACTTCTAGAAGTCTTACTGGAAATCCCTTTGGCTCAGATGTCATCTAATCATCACATATCCTGGAAGTCAACCAACAGAGGAAAAAGAAAAGCTGCAAAACAACTCCAAAGGCAAATGCGAGAGAGAAAACATCTGACTTAGGATAAAAAGAGAAAAGTGGTCACAGAGGCATCCTAACCCTATACACGCTCCCCTAGAGAGTGGAAGATTTATCATCATCATCATCATCATCATCATCATCATCCAGCCCTCCCCACAAGCGGACTCAGGGCAGGTCACAAAAGAAGATAAAATATACAAGATACAATCACAATCAATTAACACAGCTTTCTAATAAAACACCTGCTCACCATATAAAACCATATAACATCTGACAGAGGTGGAGGTGCGGCTTAACCATGCATGGTTGCTCATACATGAGGGGTAGATGGTCAATACCCCCTACAGACATAGAGGAGATCGGGAGAGAGGCTCATTTGGTAGAAACCCTGATGGCCTCAACCATACGCCTGGCGGAACATCTCCGTCTTACAGGCCTGCCTGAAGAAGACAAGATCTTGGTGGGCCTGGATGTCCTGGTTGAGGCCAATCAAGCCTCCCTGGGGCCAGGGACCACCAGTAGGCTCTTACCAGCTGATCTTAGCACCCTCCGGGGAGTATATGGGAAGAGACGGTCCCTAGGGTATGCTGGTCCCAGGCCGTTTAGGATTTTATAGGTTAATACCAAAACCTTGAACCTGATCCGGAACTCCACAGGAAGCCAGTGTAGCTACTACAGAACTGGAGTTACATGTGTCCTGAAAGGCACACCCATCAGGACACGGGCAGCAGCGTTCTGGACCCACTGTAATTTCCGGGTCAGACTCAAGGGAAGCCCTGCGTAGAGCGAGATGCCACTAGAGTTGTACCATGGAAAAGAGCCGTAAAACAATCAGAAATTGTTAAGGCAGTAAAAACAATACTAATGGGCAGTGTTGAATGAGTTTCAGAAAACAACCATGAAGTAAGTAGCTGCCGCAACCACTGAAAAGACCCTTTCCCCATCTAGCAGGCAAACATTCCTAGGTAGGAGTGTGCATTGTGTACAAGAGAGAAAGAAAGAGAGGGAAAGAGATTGGGTGGGTCTAATTTGCCATAAGGAATATCTTACAGACATAAAGGGGGATAAATGGGTTTAGTTTATCCCAGACCATCTGTCAACGTACACTGATAGCTGTTACCAAATTAAATACACACAAACACACAAGAGTTCTCTAGCACTGATTCATATTACATGGTGTTATGTCCTTGTAGCAATGAGTGACAGTCCTAATGCTGAATATATATACATTTCTATAACTTTTCCCCATCCTTCTCTTAACCAGCAGATAAACAGTCTGCCAGTTCAGCAACAAGCAACAAAAGGAAGATATTGTATCCAAAGAACAACTGGTGGTCAGCAGGGTTATTGATATTCTCTCCTGCATGGTTACCAACATAATACTTCTTGAGTAAACAACTGTAGGAGAAGTTGGGAGTCTAACAGCCAGGTTCAAGGAGGGAAAGAACAGAACTCATGGAACAAAACCCAAGTTTGAATTCCCAAGCTCTGCTTGCTTAAGAATGAAAATCTTTATATTGTGGCTTAAATTTATTTATTTGCTTGCTTTTATATCTATATTCTGCTTTTCTCCTCAATAGGGCTCCTAAGTAGCTTACAAAACTGTTCTCCTCTCCTCCATATTATCCTCACAACCACCCTATTAGGTAGGTTAAACAGAGGAGTATCTGGCCCAATGTAAACCACTGAGCTTCCTGGATACAGCAGAGATTTCAACCTGGGTTTCTCTGATCTTAGTCTGGGGTTCGAATGCTAATTCTTGTGCTACATCAGTTCTCTCCCAGGAGTTCCAGAGAACCAGAGGTGTGAACAACCTTTAGGTGAACTTCTCTTCTTCTCTTCTTATGAATGAACCTCAATGGAGGGGAAAGGAGCTGCCGAGCTTGTCGTTATTTTGCCAACTTTTAATCTTCGGCTTGGGTAAGGGAAGTATCATGGCAGCTGGATGCCAATTAGTTAAACAAACAGCCACTCAAAAAAAGTGGAAAGAAAATTCTATAAACATGAATGGCTTACAATTATTGACCCAACTAGGTTGACAGGGAGCTAATAGGGGGCCCAGGCTCTGATGACGAGAACAAAAGAATTCAAAATCAAGAAGGGAAATAAATAGTAAACGCACTTTTGCAGGGGACTAAGCTCCTGGGGTATTTTAATAAACAATCGTTTTAAAGGAAAGTTAGGCATAATGGAATCAAAAACAGGTTCTTTGTTGTTTAATCTGGGAAAGCCAGAGTGGTAGTACAAGCATTTAACGATAAAATTCTTTGGCTATCCACACATATTCCAGCCTGACGGCCCTGATCTCATTAGACATGCCACTGAAATGAAGAGTTCCTTTTTTATGTAGGGTTCAACCCAAGCTACTGTTAAATTATGGAATTCACGGCCAGTGGACCGAGCGATGGCTGCAAGCAAAGAGGCTTTTTAAGTTGTTTAGATATTCATAGAGGAGGGAGCCATCAACAACTACTATGAAGGGAACCTCCATAGTTCAACATAGTCAACCTCTGAATACTTGTGGCTAAGAGCTAAGCTACAAGAGATGAATTACACGAGGATGCGCACGTGAAAGGAGTCGCAATGTTAGCCAGGAAGCTGAGAGATCGGAAGGCTTTGTCAATTTCCCCTCTCTACAGAGCTGGGGAGATCCCTCCTCAGAGGGTTTGTTAATTTCCTCTTTGCCTCCCCTTCTGGAGGTGAACCCAGAACCCTCTTCCCTGGCTCTGTAGAGAGGGGAAATTGACAAACCCTTCTGATCGCTTTTAAAACTCAACTTCCCGGCTAACATCACGAGTACGACTCCCTTTACATGTTTGTGCTTGTGTGATTCATTTCTTGTAGCTTAGCTCTAAAAGGCAACAGCATTGGAGAGGCCACTATGGAACAAGATTCAAGAGTAGATGATCCATCAACGCTCTGCTTTTGTGACCAGGAGTTCTACAAGTGCTACTTATTGCATATAAACCAGAAGAGGGAGTTAATATGGTGCCCACTTTGCTCAAGGCAACAGACTGGATTGGCCAACAGCCACTCAGTGAACTCATTACTGAATAACTAGGCCCCTTTGGTCTACATCCCACATTAGGTAAAAGGTAAAAGTAGTCCCCTGTGCAAGAACCGAGTCATTACTGACCCAAGGGGAAACATTGCATCTTGACGTTTTCTTGGCAGACTTTTTACAGGGTGGTTTGCCATTGCCTTCCCCAACCATCTACACTTTACCCCCAGGAAACTGGGTACTCATTTGACCAACCTCGGAAGGATGGAAGGCTGAGTCAACCTTGAACTGGCAACTTCAACCCGGCTTCTGCCAGGTTCGAACTCAAGTCGTAAGCAGAGCTTGGGCTGCAGTACTGCAGCTTACCACTCTGCGCCACGGGGCTCTTGACATCCCACACTAAAGGTGCTGTATAATAATAGATATAGAGGAGTTAGACCTGTTAGTCTGTAGCCACAAAATAGTAAAGGATCCAGTAGCACCTTTAAGACTAACCAACTCGTTTGTAGCATAAGCTTTCGAGAACCACAGCTCTCTTTGTTAGATGCATTAGAATGGCATCAAGATGCATCACAGGAACACGATGATGTATTTGTATGTTCGCTGATCAGTGATCTTCACCCTCCAGCTACACACCCAACTGAAATTTCATGAAACATCCCTTTAATATTAAAAATTTAAATTAGGCCTATGGG
This sequence comes from Eublepharis macularius, assembly GCF_028583425.1. Taxonomy (NCBI): domain Eukaryota; kingdom Metazoa; phylum Chordata; class Lepidosauria; order Squamata; family Eublepharidae; genus Eublepharis; species Eublepharis macularius. Next base: position 34,505,556 of record NC_072805.1, read on the forward strand.
ATTAGATCATAATATCAAAATATCACACAATCCAGTCTGGAAGCTAAATCTTGATTTAATATCTGATGTTATTCTATTGACTTGTATATTGAGAGGGCTCCCAAGTACAAGTGTTTAAGACCACTTCAAGGTAGATCACCAGTAACAGGATAAAACATGCCAACCCGTGAACTTGATATTTATATTTCAATTCCGAGTTGCAAATCTTTAGTGGGCAAGCCTGGATCTTAAATTCACAGAGGATAGATTTCAAAATGTCAAATGCAGTTCAGAAGTGGGAAAGCCCTCGCATAGATTCGATTTAGCGTGTTTCAATATCGTGGAATTTGCTGAAGATTTTTTTAACGCGAAGACTATGTCAGCTTCTAATGCCATCTATGTAAAAGGAAATGTTAAAGAGTGTGCATGTCAAAAAGAAAGAGACTATACGTGCATAGGCATTGGTAGAAGATGCATTTTTTTTCTTGCCGGTATATTGCCCTTTGTTTATTCTGTCAGTGCAGTAGCTTGATGCCAGAGCAAGATACGTACAAAAAGTGAATTCCAGCTGAGAAAGCTTAGCTCAGCTGCATCTGGCTCAGTCGCAGAAAAGCTTCCTTTTGGCTCCCCGGTAAAGCAGCTGTCTAAGGACCAAAGAAGAATCCCAGTTTCAAGTCACAGCTGCAAAAAATGTGCAGGGCACACACCGAGTGAATCAAACTACGGGCAGGGGGGGAGGCTTTGCTAATTGCTTACATCCGCACTGTGTCTGGGCACCATTTGGCAGCCACAACACTCATCCTTGTTACCTAGGGCTAGGCCCCAGCTGGTTTCCTAAGCGCATGCATGGAGTCGACGGGAATCTGAGAATGGAAGGAGCACCCCTTTCCCTCCGCCAGCATTCAAGTTAGCCACAATGCTGTGATCTGCTTATTCTCTTTATTGCTAGGGAAGATCACTGCCCCTTCCTCTCCAGAACTCCAAGGAAAAAGGCCTAAGGAGATGGAAAGGGCTATATTAAAACACCTGCAGTGATGGAGAAATTGGCAGTTCCGGAGTGGACAATCCAACGCTTAATTGCCACCATCTTGAACTTTAGCCATGGTAGCTGGGTTGAGAATGAAAAGTGAGGGAGGAAGGAGGGGGATGTTGAAAAGCAGACACGGTGCCAAGGAGGATAGATACCAAGAGACATGAAATCTACAAGCAATTCCTTTTTGTTTGTTTGCGTTAATCCTGCAGTCATTCATTTGGAAAATACGCATCAATTTTTTTCTTAAAGGCATCACTGCTCGCCCCCAACCCAACAAACCCAAACTCAAAACAAACGAATATCATCACCCAATGCTCAACTCTGGACCATTTTAAAGCACTGGAAAAACATATCTATGGTGGGTTAAAAAAGGTAAAGGTGGTCCCCTGTGCAAGCACCGAGTCATTACTGACCCATGGAGGGACAACGCATCACGACGTTGTCTATGGCAAGGAAAAATCTCTGACATGAGAATTTACTGATAGGCAATACTCAGCTACAAGGTACAGGACAGCCTGCATGAGACCCAGGTCCAAATCCCCACTCTTCGATAGAGGTTTGCTGATTGACCTTGAGCTAGTCACTCTCTCTCAACCTAACCTACCTCACAGGGTTGTTATGAGGATAAAATAGAAGATGCTTTGGGTTCCCAAGAATGATGCTGTAAGCTGCTTTGGGTCCCAATGGGTCCCCATTAATATCTAAATAACGATGGATCGGACTCTATATGTCAGTTTCCTACACCCTTAACATGAAGTTTATGCAGAGAGAATGGTTATGCAGAAGAAACAACAATTTTGTATGTACTTAGCTTTAACAGGGGATCACACCCTCTCAAAAAAACAACTACTTTTTCCTGTGCACTTGTGGAGCATAATGCCTTTCAAATAGCACACAGGATAATAGTCCACTCTTCTGGTCTATCTTTCTCAACAGACTTCTAGATCCTATCCCAAATGTAGCCTCAGGTTTCTGGCCTCCAAACTTTCTTCCAGAGAAGAATGTAGGAATATGTTTCATTGACGCTAGGCTTCCAGTATAGCTTTAAGCTTTCTCTCAGGACACTTTTTTTTACATTTTAGGGGCAAAAGTTTGATTGGCACAGCCATCCTATGCTAATCTTTTTAAAGAATTTGACAATTAAGATATTGCTAGCAAACTGCTCCTAAAGAAAGCAGGCATCATATTATAGACCGAATAACCATTTTTATTGCTGGCCTTGCCGTTCCGTCCCTGTTAATTGAAATCTTTCTCAGACGCTACTTCTCAAAAGGGATTCGGAATGACGAGTTTCCATTTCTATGTTATCATCATTCCACCAACTGTTTTGAGACTTCTCAGTTACCTGTTCAACCATTAGAGGATGAAGCTGCCCGTAACGGTTAAAAAAATATATATTTGTACAGTGTAAAAACAGTTTAGACAGATAAAGCTACTTTGTGAAGAGAGAACCTCTCTAAATGGAATCTAGATAAGTATGGAGATGCCCGATGGTTAAAAATCTAATTCCATTTAAAATTAATTACTTGGATAAAAGTTTAAGAATAGGGTAGACCCTCACTATTTGTAGATTGGTGACTTGTGATTTCAAGTGTTTGCAGTCCAGTTGCGCGATGTGATCTCCAACCTGTTTTCACTCCCACTGGGCCATCCTCAAAATCATTATTACTTTGCTAAATTTTGCAATAAATTTGGTTGTTTTGCTGTTAAGAGCTAGCAGAATCCTGCCTCTGAGTACTCATAGATTGCACCACGGGGATGGATTCCCCATGAATGGCAAGACTCTAGTGTATCAAATATATGTTTTCGTTTTTGTTTCACAATGACATCAAATACCCTCCGTCCAAAATAAATTCTCTTACGAAACTTTACCATCACATTTCTGGCTACCAACCCATTTCTGCAGCAATGTTAAATCAGCAGCGAACTGCTGAAAAGTCTATAATATTTAGATTTGGTTAAAATCACCTTTGGATAGCATCCATTTACTTATTTAAACCTGTCAGTGGTTCCCTAGAGTGGTGGTGGATGGTACTGTTATGTCATAGCTGACATAGCGACTCCTGATGGGGTTTTCATGGCTAGAGACTAACCGAGGTGGTTTGCCATTGCCTGCCTCTGGAACCATTGTCTTTGTTGGAGGTCTCCTATCCAATTATTAACCAAGGCTGACCCTGCTTAGCTTCTGAGATCTGTCAAGATCAGGCTCACCTGGGCTATCCAGGTCAGGGTGGATCCCAAGATTAGCAATCTTTAAAACGACATACATCAAACTTTTAAGCATTCAAATAAACGAGTCTTCTCTAAAGTAAGAAATGTGAAACGTCAGTTTCCACGTGCTAAAATTGGGCTACACATTTATATTCACCATAGAAGTGGCAACCCAGTGGCATGCCTCCCTGTCCTGTAACCACAATTCCCATCAGTAGCTATTCTTAAGGGGACCGTGTCGGGTTTTTCTTGGGGTGCCGCAGCAGCGGCGGAGCCCGGACTTCAGCTGCCCAGCTTTGTCCTGGGCGTAGCTTCACCGGGTGTTGGCGTGGTAGCTGATGGTCCCTGGGTGCTACTAGGGAATATGCAGGGTCCTGCTTCATGGAAGGAGGGGAGGTATACCTCACCCATGCACCCTCTCAAGCCACCAGCAAGCCCTCTCAACCTAGCATCTCTCCAGTGTACCTCCTCCCCCTCCCTCTCCTCCATCAATCTTCCTCCTTGCATCTTCACACTCGTTTCTCACTCCTCCACTCCATCACCCGCTCCTCTGCTACATAACCCACCACAACCACTCTCCTGAGCCAGCTTTTATAGAGCATTCCATCCTCGCCCCTTCTCTCAGGTTTCTGCCCTCGCCTGAAGCTGCCCAGCTGTGTCTGCCCCTAGGTGTTCCTTCCTTCCCATTACTCCCGCTCGGCTGCCCTCACCTCTCTAACTGGGTGGGGCTGAAGGCTAACACCTCCCAGCTGGGGCTTCCCCCAGGTGTGTCTCCTTTCCCTTTTTCCTTCTCTCCTTGTCCTCCCTGCAAGACTGGGCTGGCCGGACCCCTCCAAGCAAGGTGTCGCGTCTTCCTCTGCCTTTGCTCGCGAGGACCGGTGCTCCTTTCCCAGTGTTTCGCCCCCTCCCTTTGCGGGCTGGGGATGCCGCTTTCCCCTCGTGTTCGGTCCGGTGTTTCCCGTATCTCCAGCCCTTCTGCAGAGCTCTGGCCAGGACCGTGAGTCTCTTGCCCTTTTAGGTGGGTTTGGGCATTTTGTCCCTGTCTGGCTTCCCCCTCTGACTCCCCTTTCTCTCCCCCCGTTGCTGCCTCTGACACCCCTTTCCTCTCCCCTGTCGCTGCCTCTGCCTCCCCTTTTCCAAGGCTTCCTGTGCCCGCTGCCAGCATTCCTTCAGGGGGCTGTGACCAGTCCAGGGTGTTTGGGTTACCCAACCCCGGACACACAGCATATATTTCTGATTACATGAATACTGAGGCTTTCTAAGCTGTGGTCACAGCACACTCCCTGTAAGGAAGTTCAGAGTTAAGGCGAGAAGTTTACTGGCAATGGCTGGACTTTGGTTCAGTGTGTGTTTCTACCGACTCAAAAATGTGCTGGTTTTGCTGATTCTAACACCTGCAGGCCAGTCTGTTTCTTAGAGATTCCACCTTGGGAGTCTGGCTCTCAGAGCTCCTATCTTCACTTCCCAGGTTTCACATAGCTGGAAACGCCAATTAGGCCGTTGGGCCCTGACTGGCTGTTGGTTGGTAGGGGGATGGCTGGAGTCCTGAAAAAAATGGCTTCCCAGCATATACAGTTCCTTTCTATAACTAATCTTCCTTTCATCATCAAATGAGAGCTAAACTACAAGAGACATATGACACGAGGACGCTCACGTGAAAGGAGTCGCAATGTTAGCTGGGAAGCCAAGTTTAAAAAGACAAATCGTCAAGCTTGGTCAATTTCCCCTCTCTTCAGAACCAGCAAAGATCACTCCTCAGAGCATTTGTTTATTTCCTCTCTGTCAGTTTCACCTCCCTTTCTAGAAGGCGAAGAGGAATTAAACAAACCCTCTGAGGAGCCTATCTTTGCTGGCTCTGAAGACAGCGGAAATTGACAAAGCCTTCCGATCTGTCTTTTAAAACTCGGCTTCCCAGCTAACATTGCGATTCCCTTTACATGTGTGTCCTTGTGTAATTCATTTCTTGTAGCTTAGCTCTAAAAGGCAACAGCATTGGGGAAGCCACTATGGAACAAGATGATCCATCAACGCTCTGCTTTTGTGACCAGGAGTTCTACAAGTGCTACTTATTGCATATAAACCAGAAGAGGGAGTTAATATGGTGCCCACTTTGCTCAAGGCAACAGACTGGATTGGCCAACAGCCATTCAGTGAACTCATTACTGAATAACTAGGCCCCTTTGGTCTACATTCCACATTAGGTAAAAGGTAAAAGTAGTCCCCTGTGCAAGAACCGAGTCATTACTGACCCATGGGGAAACACTGCATCTCGACTGTTTTCTTGGCAGACTTTTTACAGGGTGGTTGTTGTGGATTTTCCGGGCTGTATAGCCGTGGTCTTGGCATTGTAGTTCCTGACGTTTCACCAGCAGCTGTGACTGGCATCTTCAGAGGTGTCGCACCAAACGACAGAGATCTACCATCGTTCTCCGGCCATGAAAGCCTTCGACAACATTTTTACAGGGTGGTTTGCCATTGCCTTCCCCATTCATCTACACTTTACTCCAAGGAAACTGGGTACTCATTTGACCGACCTCAGAAGGATGGAAGGCTGAGTCAACCTTGAGCCGGCAATCTCAACCCGGCTTCTGCCAGGATTGAACTCAAGTCGTGAGCAGAGCTTGTGCTGCAGTACTGCAGCTTACCACTTTGCGCCACAGGGCTCTTGACATCCCACACTAAAGGTGCTGTATAAAACGACAGAGATTCATCTCTTGTAATTCATCTCTTGTAATTTAGCTCTGAGAGAGAAGCTGCAAGCTCCATAGTCCTCAGTGCTTCAACATGCTGCGTTCTGCATGGCATGGAAGAGGGCACACCTGCTAAAGGAACCAGTGAGAACCTGCTAAGAGCTATTCAGAGATGCATAGTTAGGCTGATTTTAACTAGCAACATAGAGGTTATTTGTTTTGTGTCTCTTGCCTGAAACGACACTGATTGCTGGGCAGGGTTAAGACTCTTCCACCTTTGGAGAGAAGTTTAAGTGCTTCAGGAATGCCATTCTCATGGAAAGTCTATGTGTATATAAAGTGTTAACAAGGCCTTAGACTTAATAGTAATAACAACATTCGATTTATATACCGCCCAACAGAGCAACTTAATGCCACAATCAGAGCAGTTTACAAAGTGTGTTCTTATTATCCTCACGACAATAACTGTGTGAAGTGGGTGAGGTTGACAGAGCTCTGAGAAGCTGTGACTGACCCAAGGTCACCCAGCTGGCTTCAAACAGAGTGGGGAATCAAACCTGGCTCTCCATATTACAGCCCCGCCACTCTTAACCAAACTGGCTCAAATACCACAACTTGTTGAGAGTAAAAGTCATCTCTGGCCAAGTGAAAAATACATCATTCTCTCTAGATCTCTGAGTTGCAGCAGACCTGGCCTTGAAAGCAGAGATCTTTCTTGCAAGCACAAATATTTGCATGACGTGTTATATGCACTTGGCATACTACAACCATTCAGCAGTTGCCTCAATCCAGTTGGAATCATGTGTCCTTCCCTCCCCTTCCCTTCCTTAGATCTATTAGTTTGCAAAAGCAAAAAGCCACAGTCTGTTCAAGATATTAAGAGTAAATAAGTGATGCACGGGGACTTAATAATAATATTGCTAAGCACTTCTACAGCACTTTATATATCCAGAGTGCTGTACAAACATTAATTAATTAATCCTTACAACAACCTGCAAAGTACGTAAGTATATTTTCCACATTAGCACCAAATCCACTACTCACATAAGTGGAAACTCTGCTGACTTCAGCAGAGTTCTGCCCATTGACACCACCAGTAGTTCCTTTGGCCCTGGAAAGTAGAAGTGATTAAGGGTCCAAAGACATACACAGAGTTCAGATTACACTTCAAGTGTTCTTGACTCCCCGCTGCGCTGATTCATGCTGCTCACCTATGATAGCAGCGGACTATTTTATTCTCATGCACGGACAAAGAATTATTGAGGAAAGGGGTGTCTGGGGCCATTTTAAAATTAAAACTGCACTACAGAGTAGCACTGAAGGCCAGTTCCTACATGTATGTCCATCCCTGGATTTCTCATGACTTGTAGATGAATCTGTCAACTGACTGTACTGTGTTTTAGGTGGGTGACTATGTTGGTCTGCTCTAGATTTGAGTCCAGTAGCAGTTTAAGATTTTCAGGGTATAAACTTTCAAGAGTCAAAGCTCTCTGATGAACGGAGCTTTGACTCTCAAAAACTTATATCCTGAAAATCTTGTTGGTCTTTAAGATGCTATTGGGATGTATTTCGTTTGACATGACATGAAACCTCAATCTGTGATGTATGTCTAATTCCTACCAGAGATCCAGACAATGTAACTGCCTTATATTAGCTTTGTTCACAAGTTACATAGAACACATGTACAATCGCTGTACAGTGTAAAACTTGATCTTTTAAATACACGTTTGAGTGCTACATTCAACCTCTGAACGTGTACAACTGAACGTGTGATTTAAATTTGGAATTCATTTTAAAAACTTTCCTAATTTTAAACCAGGGGTCAGAAAGCAGGGAATATGGGCCAGAATGAATCCATAGAACAATAAAGGAATGAGATGGAAGAAATCTACTAATGTGATTAGTTCATGGACAATCAACAATAACCCAAGGCTCATCAAGGTGGTTGCCTGTTTGCCAAAAGCAATCATAAGCCATAACACAAATATTCTCATTCCAAAGATTGCCCCGTACCCAACTCAAATGAAAGCAAATCACGTAACTTCCCCAGCTCCATGGGCCCCAGGCCACTGGAATTCTTGTCTCCCTATTTCCCTCTTCTGCCCTGACCTGGATGGCCCAGGCTAGCCTGATCGCATCAGATCTTGGAAGTCAAGCAGGTCAGTCCTGGATTAGTACTTCAATGTGAGACCATCAAGGAAGTCTGGGGTCGCTATGGAGAGGTAGGCAATGGCAAACCACCTCTTAACATCTCTTGCCCTAAAAGCCCTACAGGGTTGCCACAAGTCAGTTGTGAACAGATGGCAGTGTCAACCAGTAGAAAAGAGCAAGAGTCTATTAGCACCTATAAGACTAACAAAATTTCATGAGTCAGATACCAGAAGTGCAGAAGTGAGGTGTGACTCACAAAACCTTATGCCCTACCACAAACTATGTTAGTCTTATAGGTGCTACTGCCTGGACTCTTGCTCTTTTCTACTGCTACACACAGACAAATATGGCTACCCATCTGGATCAGCTTCTACCACAAATTACCTCTTCTAGGCAGCCCTGGGTAGTTATATTTTAACACAGAACCTTTCTGTTTTGCTGGTATTGAAACCTCTTCCCTATTTTGTGCACGCACATCGACAATCTGCATGTGTCTTGAGGACGTACCAGGCAGTTGCTGTTTTCCGACCTGCGCACTGCTCCCCAATAGACAGCGGAGGTATAGGTGTGAAGAGTAATAAACAGTTGCTGATCTGCATACGTAACTAAAGCCATCCTGCTGAGACTGTAAAAGAATGTGGTGTCTCAAGGAGAGTTTTCTGATACGCCCCGTACAAAATGTGTCCCCACCAAGGATATTTTTCTGCATGCTCACTTAGCAAGTAGAATGCACTCAATAATACATTGGAGGCCATTATTCATGTGAAAAGATATGGCGCCTGGTTAACAGATGTGTCTAATAAAGCAAAAAAAAAAAAAGAAGTTTAAAATGGTCCAGTAAATCAGAATGCTTCTTATCCTTAAGCAATTACAGAATACGGGACAGTAGCCGAAAGAGTAAGATTCAGGTCCAATAGCACCTTAAAGACCAACTAGACCAAAAGAAGGACTCTTCAGTGAAATCCTAAGCAGTTATTCCAGTCTAAGACCATATGCATTGTTATTGTTATTGCCTTCACCGTTGTTATTGTTATTCCCTTTGCTATTGTTACTGTTACTGAAAGGGGAATTTCTTTTTCCAAAATTCTCTTTTTTAGATACAGCCACAGATTATTCTTATTCTTGTTGTGGATTTTCCGGGCTGTATTGCCATCGGCAATACAGCCTGGAAAATCCACAACAACCATCGTTCTCCGGCCGTGAAAGCCTTCGACAATATATTCTTATTCTCTTTCTTCTTCTTTTAAAATAGGAGATTCTCTTTCATTTCTCTTTGAAGATAAATCAATATACCCTTTTGTAACTGCAGTGTTTACAGGGGTTTTATGTTACACACCACAGCAGGGTGCACTAGTAGAAGGACAGGAATGGGGAGACATTGCCTTCCTCTGAGCATCTACAGAGTGAGGGCCAAGCTACAAGTGATGAATGACACCTGAACAGCAAGTGTATTCCTCCCTGTTCACTTGCCCTCCACCTGCGCTCTACTCAATCCACTTGCCATTCAAGTGTCATTCGTCACTTGTAGCTTGGCCCTGAAATTCTGAAATTTTGAAGAATCTTCTGCCCCTCCTCTCTTCAAACTGATCAAAAAGGAATTGATTAGAAATTGATTGCAAATTCTTAAAACGAAGAAAAGTAAGGAATTGCAGGGAGAAACCAGGTAAAGTGGAATTAGGAATATTTCTGTTCACAACACTGTTACAGAGCATCTGAAAATATGAATGCCACCAGTACTATTGCCAGGCCACTTCGCCAGTGGGAGACCCTGTGTAGGGCTTAGAACGTCCCGTGGCTCTTTTGCACAGCCATGGAGATTCCTCTACCTACTCGTGGCACTTTCTTTCTGTAAGGATGTGTCAAGAGTAGGCCCCTAAATTAATCATCATAACTCTTAGAATGAAGTTTTTGCGGGTTGGTTGCTCTGTGTATAGTATGAAGGGATATTTTTAAACAAGCCCAATGTTTCTCAGATGAAGAGTCATAACTCAAAATGTATCCGAACTTACTGGATAATTCCATTACAAAGGTTTGCTTCCTTGGTTATGGTTGGGCTTGATTTGGATTTTTGAACACAGCATATTACCCTGATGAATCCCACCAAGTTCTGCCTAGCCCAGCATCCTTCTCCCACTCCACCCACATCAACCAACCAAATACTTGTGGGACAACCATCTCCTATTCCACGTCTCTCTCATCGGATACTGTGAAGCACATATATCCAAGCTCTCTGTCCAACTATGGCGTCACTCCTCATATCTTCACCCAGCCTTTGCAAAAGATGTTTACTTTCTCGTGCAGATCTGGCTGTGTTCCCAATTTCTTACACCTCCAAGCAACACCCAAACATCTATTTTATGTTAATTTCCTATTAGGTGTGCATTATTTAAAAAAAATGAAAAGAAACATCAAACACAAATCATCAACGTCAAATAATCAAAGTACTCAAGAGTTAAGTTCCATCGTTTCAGAATACCTGCAGGTCGTCTGACGAATCAAACAGCCCATATTCACCCATCTCTAATGATGATTATTATGCACCAACAGCTGTCTACAGTTGAGTGACTGAGGTTCTAATTGATCTCATTATCTCTCCCTTCTATAAGGTGAAGTACATTCTCACTCAGTGGGGCTACAGTTCCCAGGCCCTGCCAAGGAAGGCTTGCATATTCTATCATGGTATTGTCACTCACCTTTCAACTGGTCCAAATTTATAAGAAGCAGGCAACAGATCATGGTACAACTTAAATAAACAGGGCTTTTGACTTTCCAATGTAGACTTCCCAACTTAACAGCAGATGGTTTCAAAGAATCTGATAACATAAAAATCCTTCGTGCTAATCTTTGACTTCTCTTACTTACTTACAGTGCAATCCTAAAAAGAGTTACACCAGTCTCAGGGCCAAGCTACACATGACGAATGACACTTGAACGGCAAGTGGATTGAGTGGAGGGCAAGTGAACAGGGAGAAATACACTTGCTGTTCAAGCGTCATTCGTCATGTGTAGCTTGGCCCTCAGACCACTGATTTTAATGGGCTTAAACTGGAGTGATTCTTCTTAGGACTGCATTTAATTTATAGTCTGCTCAGAAACAAGGCAGATTACAACTATAACAGCGCTGTATGACCAACAAAATTTGAGAACACTGTAGTGTCCGATATTAATGATGAGGAGGATGATAATAAGAACAACAACATTCAATTTATACAGAAGCAAAGAATACTAATCAGTGTGCTTCAATAAATGTGTCCTGTTGATGCTCTTCAAGATAGCCACAGGTATCCTGAAGACTTAGATGTATCAGACTTACAAGTCCCTGAATTACTTCCATTTAGGATTTGCGATCCACTAGGATAACATTTTAGTTTAGGAAACATCATTGGAACTTTGTTTAACATTAATGAACTGGTTCTAACAACAACAACATTTGATTTATACACCGCCCTTCAGGACAACTTAATGCCCACTCAGAGCGGTTTACAAAGTATGTTATCATTATCCCCACAACAAAACACCCTGTGAGATAGGTGGGGCTGAGAGAGCTCCAGAGAGCTGTGACTAGCTCAAGGTTACCCAGCTAGCTTCAAGTGGAGGAGAGGAGAATCAAATCCAGCTCTCCAGATTAGAGTCCCATGCTCTTAACCACTACACCAAACAGCAGAATCACAAGATCATGAAGGCATATAATCCTCACCTTCTCTCCATGTGCCCTGGCAGATTTCCTTATGCTATCATCTTCCCTATATGACAACAGGCTTTCTTAGATTCAACGAATGTTCACTGTACCTTAAGTACATAACTGGTGGTGTGTACTCTTCCTTAAGATTTTGAGCACATCACGGAATCAACCTGGGGTCTTCCCAGACCTAGCCTGCCCCTCTAATCGCTACACACCACTAGCTCTCACATCTGCAAGGGAACTCTGGTGCTGCTCTTCAGCAGTAGACAGTTGGTCCCCAAATGTTGGGGACCACGGGCTGGAGATTCTTACCTAGTCCTTCAAAACAAGGATACAACAGTGAAGGGTCACTAACTATATTATAGCATAGAGCAGTGATGAAAAAGGCAAACTCCACACTGGGGATTATTAGGAAAAAGGATTGAAAATAAAATGGCCAGAATTACAATGCCCTTGTATTGAACTATGGCATGGCCACATCTGGAACAGTGCTGGTATATTGTACAGTGGTACAGTTCTGGTCGCCGTATCTCAGAAAAGCTCTTGTAGAGCTGTAAAAAGTGCAGAACAGAGCATCCCAAGATGATTATGGGGTTGAAGCAGCTTTCCTATGAGGAAAGGCTAAAGATTCTAGAACTCTTCAGTTTTCGTAAAAGGCAAAGGGGGAGGAGCTGACCTGGATAGCGCAGGCAAGCCCGATCTCATCAGATCTCAGAAGCTAAGCAGGATCAGCCTCGATTAGTAATTGAATGGGAGACCTCCAAAGAAGACCGGGATTGAAGAGGCAGGGAATGGCAAACCACTTCTGTTAGTCTCTTGCCTTGAAAATCCAAGCAGGGGCCACTATAAGTCGGCAATGACTTGACAGCACTTTCCACTAACACCAACTAAGCAGGGATATGACATAGGTCTATAAAATTATGCATGAGATGAAGGAAGTGGATAGTTTTGGTTGGGTAAGCCGTGTTGGCCTGCAGTAGACGAAAAAGATTTGAGCCCAGTAACACCTTAAAGACCATCAAGACCAACAAGGATATAAACGTCCAAGAGTCAAAGCTCCCTTCGTCAGATACAAGTGGATAAAGTGACCTATATTCTCAATATATTTGGGGGCATCCAATAAAATTAAAGGGCAATAGACTCAGGACAGACAAAAGGAAACACTTCTTTACTCAATGAGTAATTAAATTGTAGACTTCACTGCCAGTGGGCAGAGTGATGGCCACAAGTACAGATGGCTTTAAGAAGGAACTAGATTCATGGAAGAGAGGTCCATCAATGAATAAAAGGAACTTCTACAGAGAGAGGAAGCAAACTTCTGAATATCAGTGCTAAGAAAGGCAGCATCCAGGGAAGGCACTGGCCTCTATGCCCTACTTGCTGACCTTCCATGGTAACTGGCTTGGCTGCTGTGTGAAGCGGAATGTCGGACTAGATGGACCGCCGCTCTGATCTAATATCTTAAGGGTGATGGTACATTTCCCAGTTATGGATAGAGCTGAACCATGCACAAGTATTACAATAATGATACACATAGAAGCTAATTACAGGAGAAGAATGCAAAAATCGCATAGGCGTTCTTGAGTTTGCCCCTCGTTCGTAAATATCACCGTATTGTCATGTGAGCGGGGGCGGGGGGGGGGTGCACCGTGAAATACCCAATGTGACTTTATAATTACGCTCATGCAGAACCTTTCTCTTGCTCCAAAAAGAGAGGAAGAGAGACCAAGAACTCTTCTATTCATTTGTAGTCAGCAATAGCTATATTTTTAACATAAAACACTATATTTAATTGGTTATGGATCTCTGTTCTTTTAGCACTACTGGAAATCACGGAAAAACACATTAGTACAGAGCAATTAGTGAAAAGGCAGTAAACAACAGAGACACTATTAAGCTGTGGGTGATTAAATAGTATTACTACTTTTATTTTTTATGATATTAGACTTAAAGATGAAGTCGATTTTCACCGTATATTCCCATTAACATTAATAGCCAATATGAATAGCAGGTGTCTGAAACTTCTTTTTAAGCCAGAATTAATTTTGAGCACCTAGAGTTATAGAATGTATTTTTTCCTCATTTTCTCTCTTTTTCTCCCTCTCTTTTAAAGGAAGAACACACACACCCATTCAAAATCTGGTTTGCTTCTCTACTATTTTATAAGTTTACCAGCATTTGAATTGACAGGGCACATTGCTTCTTTCAGAAAGCTATAATCTTTACTGTAACAACTGGGAAATACTCCTGCTGTACCCCCCATGCTTACAGAAAAAGACTATACACCTGTTTTTTTTCTATCTTTATCTTATATACTGCAATGACATGTTTGAAGATTATTGTCTTTGATGTTCACACTGGGGCATGCTCAGCCCAAATGGTTCAGCATCTCAGTGTAACTGTTTACTTTCCAGAAGTACCCCCGAAAAAGAATTCTGTGCTGAAAATTCGCTTTCAGCCTTTCGAATATATGTCGGTTCGCTCTGCTCAGAGAGCAATTTGTTGTTGTCATTCTGCCGGGGTCAGACAAACGAAGCCCATGATCTTTTGGAATTCACATCGGCTGAACATCAGTCTCCTCATCCAATGTCACCCTCCCCTTCTCCCCAAAAAAGGATTCCTGACTGAAGGATAAACCCTCTGGTGACACACCTTTGAAAAATCAGCCTCACCTTCCCACTGGCTCTGGACTCTCAGCTTGTTTATAGACCATCCTCATGGTGTGGCACATGTTTTTCCAGGCATCTGATTAAGTTAACAATGCACTGCTATTTACATGCAGATTTCCCAACCCTTTCTGTACAGCTGCTCCCAAAGACTTGGGCTCTCTCTGTAATGTGATAGCACAGCAGTCAGTAAATGCAATCTTTGTCAAACCCAGGTGTGCTCTTGATTTGGTTCTCAGTCGTTCCAAGCTATTTTTTCCCCTCCCCTTTCTGAAGCATTTATAAGAATCTATTATAGTATAGCCACATCTGGAGGGGTGAAAAAAATCCCTCTATTAATTGCATACTTTTAAAACCATGAAGACAAATTCAGAGAGAGAGAGAGAATTTTATCACTATTATCATTGTCAGACTATCCTTTTTCAAAACAGAGCGATTCTGTTGGCATTTGCTTCAAAGGTTAAAGGTTGACCTAAAATTGGAATACCTGTGAAAATCTCTCTCCTGTATACACAATATCAAATATAATCTCTTTCCATCCCTTGAATCAAAAAAGAGTATTATGATTAAGATTCCAATTATCTGATTAAAAAGCCGCATTTTGAGTAACATACACGAAAGGGTTCACCGTCCCCCCCTCCCAAATTATTTTGTCTTTATTTCCAAGTGGACATGAGTTCCTATTGCAAATCACCAAGCAAATATTCTCTTCACAGTAAAAAAGCAGAACCAAATTTGATCAGCACGGTGACTTAAACGCTATGTTTTCTTTGCAAAATGAGGGTAATTTTTCAAGATCAAGTTTGAAGTAGATTAGTGCAGAAATATGAGCTAAGCCTTCACTCTTATCAATCTGGGTATGGATAAAGGATGTATTCACCCAAGAGCACCGCCACGTTATTTTCCGAGGGGGGGGGGGATTCCTCCGTTCTTCCATGAACACAGGAAGATTCTCACTGTGAGGTGATAAATGGAGGTTGGCAACTTCTTTTGACATTACTTATCTGTCGTGAAAATTGATGCACAGAAGACAAAGAATATTTCGTAATTCAAAATCCAATTTATGACAACAAAACCAAAACTTTTTTACACATAAATTGCTTGCTCCAACAACAAAAGGGTGCATTGGAAGTTTGGGGGGGCGGGGTATAAAAGCCATTTCAGCAAAAGCTTGTTCTGATGTGAGAACTCAGCTGATGAAACCTTGTCAACGAAGAAATTTTGTGTGGGTTTCGCCAGCTTGGTGTCTTCAAAAGTGGCTATGTATTTGTACAGTAATTCCTAATTGGCTCTGTTACTAAGAAGCACAAGCCGATGAGTTTATTTGCTAATAAATGGGCTGATAATCAAAATATTGAAATCTTTAGGGGTTTATATTTTATTGTCAAAGCCATACAATTCACCTCTAGCAGGTCATTTTTGAGCATATACCTTTTTCTAAATAAAACAATAAAGATACAAAAGAACCAATACCCGCTACTTTTTAAATATCATTCAGAAACTTGGTTGTATGCAAAGAACCAAAGCAGCCTAAATGGAACTGTTTCCTGTTAATGTTAGTACAGTAAGGAGTGCTGCTTGGTCTTTTCTTGGGAAGATCAGACTAGCACCTTCCACTAAACGCATCCTGAGTAGCTGTCCACGAAGCTAGAATGCCAAACATCTGGAGAATCAGCAGGGCAAGAGCATATGGTCCTCTGCTAGCATCCTATTTGCTGATGCTCCGGTAGGGGGAGACGGTGAAGATGGCAGCAGAGGACTTGTCACCTCCCAAAATCGAAATGCTGCCTGTACAGAATGGGTTTCTAGGTTAGAATGCACATGCCTCCCATCACACTTGTTTGAGCCTGTTATTTCCATGAAGGCTGCTTTCACACACCTTGGATAATGCACTTTCAATGCACCTTAGTGATCATTTGCAACAGTATTTCCCCATTTCACACAGGAAAATGCAGTTTCAAATGATTGCTAAAGTGCATCTAAAGTACATTATACAATAGCAGCCGAAATCAAGAACGAACAGGAGAGCCTGGTAAGGAACGGCCCCCAGACTCACCTGGGAGGCCCAGATTGCTGCCCACAAGGAAGTGAAGGGCACAGAGCACGACAGCTGCCATGTTTGGGCCCTCCCAGCAACCTATGGGAAGGGCTCATGGCCAATCAATTTGAATTTCCCAGCTGCCCAATCAGGGCCGGCCAAGGGTTCATTGGCAAGGCAGGGCCTAGCTCTAGACCTGAGGGGTTTCGTTTTCCCTCTAGTCTGGCGGCCAGGTTATGCCCAACAGGCCATACCTCCCCTCACTTCGTTCCCTGCCAGTGAAATCCCACCTGGCCCTCCCTGCATTTAGGGTTTGGATTGACTTGCGCATGTGGGGGTTGTTTGCGTTTACTGCTGTATTTTCATCACAACTTGGTTTGGCAGTTTGGCATTGGGATTGGATCCCTTTGGAGGCAGCCAGGGCCTGCATGCCCAGTCTCCCCATTAAGGGGATTCCCATAAAGAATCTTGGGAGTGAGTTATGGTGGTGCATGGCCAGCTCGGGGGCTGGCAGGGCATACTCACTCCCAGGTGACAGGGGAGTCATTCAGGGGTGGACACCCACATGATATCCTGTTTGCTGTCAATCCATCTTTTCCACCCCCAGAGATGGTCTGAGGGGGCGGGGGGAATCAGCTGGCAAGCTGATGCTTGGGATGCAACCCTTATGTTCCTCTTAACTGTAATTTAATAAAGTTGTGGTCTCTTTTCACTTCAGTCAATTGTGTCGGTGTGGTTTTTTCACCATGTCCTCCACCTCCCCCCCCCCCCACACATACCATCAATGCTAGGCTGCAATCTACAAAGAGGATATGGGGCTATGTTTTTTAAGGTTCGAGAGATCTGCATAGTTTATGAGTAGACTTATGAACACTTGACAAAGCTCTGGATGTAGCTGTTACCAGTAGATAGGCCACGGAGGCTTCTCCAAGCTGTGACCCAGAGGTCAGTCCAGGATCTAAAGTGAATCTATAAAAAGAATTCCGCCCAAACTTTCGATCAGTTGCATTGAGAAGCTTTCATGAACTTTCTTGAACTGATGGTTTCACAAACTCTGGAGGGTCCCTGAGAAACAGGGCTAGGAACTTCCCCATAAACTCTTGGGGACTTTCACACAATTTTTGTGTCTAGAACTCACGTTGAATGCAGGCAAAATTTCAAAAGCATCATTGAAAGCACACTCGAAAAAAATTAAGGTATTTTTGCTCGAATTGTGAAGGATAGGCGCATACTCCTAAGCACTCAATCTCACATGCCAGGGAGCTCCATTTTTCTGTGTCTCCCCAGTGTATGAACACTGCTTATATACAGGCAAGAGCCTGTTCTTCAAGTTTTGTGTGTTTGCTGCAGGAAACACTTTTGGATTTGCAACGAAAACACAATGTGCCATGTGAAACAGACTTCAGGAAATGTTCTCCATTCCAAAATACCACATTACTCAAACTTCGTATTACTCAAACTTAGTATTTTAGCACTCCACAACTAGAAAGCAGGCAGCATGACAAAAGTTCTTGGATAAGGAACAAATTTCATCACATCCCAGTTGGCTTAAGAATGCTACATTCCCACTCAGCTATCAACTTCTCTAGATAGGGGAATCCTTATAATAATAATAATAATAACAACATTCAATTTATATACTGCCCTTCAGGACACCTTAATGCCCACTCAGAGCGGTGTACAAAGTATGTCATTATTATCCCCACAACAAAACACCCTGTGAGGTGGGTGGGGCTGAGAGAGCTCCAGAGAGCTGTGACTAGCCCAAGGTCACCAAGCTGGCTTCAAGGGGAGGAGTATGGAATCAAACCCAGCTCTCCAGATTAGAGTCTCACACTCCTAACCACTACACCAAACTGGCTCTCCTTCCCGAACCTATGGATCATTCAGAAATTGTACACAATAGACAACTCCATCTGTGGAGGCCTGACTACCCGTCCTATCTGATATGCCTATTTTCAGTAGTTTTAAACCGTTTCTATTGCATCGTTTCTTTTTGCAATTCAATCTTATTACATTGTTGTGTGTGTTTATACTGGTCCTAATGCAGTTTTAAAATTTTGTAGTTAGTCCCAGCTGGACTATGCAAGAGGGCTTTTTACTCAGATAGGAGGGCTGTACTGTAAGAAAGTGGTCTCGAAGAGATGTATCAGTAAAGAGATAGGGACCATAGACTTTACTACTATGTGCAACTATGTACTATCTGTTGCTTTAAGTTTGATCCTACTGGGTAGTTCTAGCTTGTTTAATATGTCTGTCCTAGAATTGCCAAAGCCCTGTTTCAGCACTTCTTCAACTCTGGGCCAAGCTACACATGACGAATGACACTTGAACGGCAAGTGGATTGAGTGGAGGGCAAGTGAACAGGGAGAAATACACTTGCTGTTCAAGTGTCATTCGTCATGTGTAGCTTGGCCCTCTGTGTACTGCATCTCTGCTCATTTTAAATCTTTGCAAATGTACATATATATACTCTACCACATTGTTTCTTGAAATGTCCTTAAAATTGACTGTACTCACTCACACTGTGTAATCCACCTTGAGTCTCAGTGAGAAAGGTGGACTACGAATGATGTTAATAAATGAATAAATAAGGAAAGAAGAGAAACCTCTCCAAGAAGAAGATTCAAAACACTTCAGGTGATACCCAAGGCTATACATATACATTTCCCACCAGCAGAGGCATGTTGATATTTGAATAAACTTGCACTTGTGCAAATAGCCCACCTCTAGCTGTGGACTGCATTCCTGGAGACAAGCTACTTAAAACCCACTTATAGCCTAACTTGCCCCCCTAAGCTTTTACTGACCCACACCTCTAACCTGTACATACTGTTGTGCATTGATAGAATTGCTCATTTGGCAAGCTCTGAGTGCATTTTGACTTTCCCTGAACTGTAGCACAAATCTTTCATATGGTATATATATATATGTGTGTGCATACATGGATTCAGCCTTACGCATCTGCACTGGCCTTAGAAGCAAAGTAAACAAGGTGCACCAGAGATGGCGGGCTCCCAAGGTTGCATCGTAGGCTAATAAAATCAGGGGGGGAAATCAGACGAGCTCTGAGTCCATTTTGACTTTCCCTGAACTGTAGCACAAATCTTTCATATGGTATATATATATGTGTGTGTGCATACATGGATTCAGCCTTATGCATCTGCACTGGCCTTAGAAGCAAAGTAAACAAGGTGCACCAGAGATGGCGGGCTCCCAAGATTGCATCATAGGCTAATAAAACCAAGGGAAAAAAATCAGACGAGTTAGGATAGATTATTGCTTCTGTACTAGGTACTTTAACGGGGATAGTTTGACTTTTGGCCCTGACACATATGCCAATGGCAAGACGAACTCGAGGGACCAACAAAAAAAAAAAGAATGTGTGTTCACAGCTGTACAGTGCACCAATACAGATTACATGTTTTCAGGGTTGCGGCCACAACAGAATGCTAATTAGCATACTGGAGTGATGAGAACGGCTGTAAGGGCCTTATTGTTCCCATTATTTCATGCAGCCCAGCTGCCTTTGTTTATGTCACTTATCCTCTGGTGCCACAGGTTTTCACTCCAAAAATACTATCCCAATACAATGTTAATATTTAAAAAACAAAGAGGTGGCAGATTGTCATTTCTGTGTCAGTCTCAAACTGCGGAACTGTTAAGCTGTTCAGGGTTCGGTATTTAGAAATAATTTAACAGCCATATTCTGACAGTGTCTGCATCCTAACATAATGGCCGACGATGAGAACCAGGCGAATGCATAACTATCCTGACATCACTTATGAGATTTAGATTGGTCAGTTAATGGAAGTCTTTACCAAAATCAATACCATAACAGCTTCTTGAAATGAACACGATTTTTTTTTTTAAACACAGAGCGTTGTGAACAATAACTACAGAAAGATACCACCTTTGTATACAACACAAAGGAATTGGGATTTGAAATTAAAAAGCAATTATATAGCTTTAGGGAGGATGCTTTTATTCTTTTTTGCAAAGTAAGGTTACAGGTTCATCATTGAAAACATGCATAAGAATGAAGCGCTGCAGAATATTTTTGAGTTATTCTGTTTTCTCAATAAGTAAAAGAGGGAAAAGCAGGGTTAGGGGTTCCTCTTTTTGTGAGTAATGATTAGGACGGTAACAGATAAAACAGCGTGGCGAAGTTTGGAAAGACACAATTCACTGAATTTCACTTGGCAGTTCTTTGGGGGAGAGAAAAGCTAATAAACAAACAACACTAATTTTACCGGAAACATTTTGATGCTGATTTACGTCGCTTTCGTTGGTTTGATTATTTGCTAAAGTGAAAGTGATAAGAAGTCAGAGATCCTTGCCCATGTTTCCAGTCATGTGTGAGTTGGCTGTGGACCTGCTGGGACGAAGGGGAGATACACTCCATATACTTCAGATCGGTCTTGGCGTGGAAAATTTATTCTGAGAATCAACCCAAGTTAGCTCTGTCTGAAAAGAAGTCCTCCTAACCGAAGAGTTAACAAGAGAGATGACAATCGCCTAGTTCAGCTCTCTGAGCTACGGCAGATCCTCCTCACATTCTAATATTTCGAATGTATTTGTCTACGTCAGAAAAGTTATACTATACCAACTGGAGGGAGGAGAAAGTTTCCGTCCAAGAACTGGACAGACCTAGACCTGGGCCCTTTTCACACTAGATACTTGCTTCCAGAACATCACGAAATGTAGCCCAAAAAACGCGGAAGATAGCGTCTTCTCGCGAGAGTTTTGCATGACATCGCGCAAAACTCACGTGACCTCACGCAAAACTCTTGCATGAAGACGCTATCTTCCGTGTTTTGGGGGCTACGTTTCGCGATGTTCCGGAAGCAAGTAATTAGTGTAAAAAGGGCCATGCTTTCCTTCAACGAGGGACCTACTAAACAAAAAGTAGGAAAATGGAAGGCTGTCCCTTCCCCATTTCTGGAAATGGAGGAGTTGAACTGGATGGCTTCAGCAGCGATGGCATTGGATAAAGTCCTTGATTGCTCCCTTTGTTACTGTCTGCTGGTGACCTAAAGGGTGACCTGTAAAGGGATTTTTAGTTCCTCATTCCCTTAGCATTCAAGCTGAAAGTATGAAGAAGGGCATCCAGTATGACTACTTATTTACTCTTCCCCTCTTGGCAGCTGGGCATACACCAGCAGGGTCAGCAGTCCCCATCACATGAGCTTACAGTTCAGACATTACCCCAGTGATATGTGATCAACCCATGGGCAGCAGCTACTGCGGAAGGGCCTGTGTTTCTTTTTGGTTCGTCATGTACACTTTATATCCTACCCAGTTTCCACCCCTACCATCAAACAAAGGGTTTAATTGTATGGAAATACTGGTTGGAGGAAAACATTGCAAGGTGCTTAGTACATAAGGAGATGCTTTACTGGTTCTTTTTCAAGACCAGCAAGACACCTTGGTGGCCCAGACGAGGCAGAAAGTTTAAGTACTAATTTTGTAAATAAATAAATATCTTTTTTCACAAGGTTATTGTAAGCACAAGCCCTCAGACTCTGTCTTGGGTGCTATCAATAAGGAGACAAAATCTGAACCGTAATTTGTGGGATCCTAGAGTAAATTATTAAAGAATCAAACTGGGATAAATATTCATCTCAGGACTCTTCTCCACAATTCACTGAAAAGGTGACATGTGCTAATGGTGAAACACAGCAGATCCATCCAGTGGTATGAGAAGCTACAGGTGCTTTCTAGTAATCCCAGCTATATGTGAAAAGGATGTGAAGTGTCTGTCTCATGAAAAGCAGTAATGAGCTGATTTAATGTTTTCAGCAAACCCACGCTGCATTGAACCATGGCTATGCCACAGGTGTGTAGCAACAATCTAAATATGCATTGGTTTCCCAACTATGACCATTCCCCCTACTGCGGACACAACACAGATTTGTTTAATTGGTTCCAGGAGCTAGCTAAATTGCCCAGCTGCTTTGTGTTTCAGGCCCCCAACTAGTTTATATACCAATAATAATAAAATAAAGTTACTTTATAGCAATTCATGCTATTACAGGGAGTTTCTTTTTTTCTTAATCCAGGGGGGAAATCCGCCTTTTTCAAACTATATTTAAGAGATTCTGTTTTAGACCAAAAACAAAAAAATAAAAATAGAGATTAAATAATTATAAACTAGTTCTTTTTTTAAAAAAACCCTGCATGCCCTGAGACTCACTTCACCATATGCAACAGATAAGAAAATGGTGTCACAGCTAAGTAGCTCTTAACCTTTGTTATACTGAGCAAAGCCATTTATTTAGCTTGATACTCAGTACACCACCACAGCCACCACGTGGGAGAGTGACAGAAAAGCTTCAAGAAAATCAGCCGCCATTCTTGCGCTCTGTGGCCGCAATCAAACGTAGTTATGTGCGCTTAAGGGAGAACCCATGCCTAGAGCATTAGGATTCTGTTTCTGCTTGAAACAGTTTTACTGCAGAAGAGATGAGCAAAACTTTCCGCTTGAATATTTAAAAATTCATCATGTGGTGTAAATGTCAATCCTCTGGCTCTCTAGAACTTCTCTGCGCGATTGTTCGTCGTGGTCTCATCGGCATCCTCAAAACACACCAGCCTATTGAGCTGTCTCTAGGCCAGAGTTTAAGAATCATTGTCAAAAATCATAATAATCATAAATGTTGTCAATAACTGAGGGGACCATAGCTCAGGGGTACAGCATTTGCTTTATGTGCAAATGGGCCCAGATTCAATTACTACCATCTCCACTTAAAAGGATCAAGTAGTTGGTGGTGTGAATGACATTGTCTGACTGTCAGTCAGAATGGACAATATTGACCTTGACGGACCAAAGGTGTGGATCAATATAAGGCAGTATCAAGTATGTGCTCAACTCATCTTTTTGAACAACGCTGGATACAACCTGCCAGTCTTGTGGTTGCTCACCGAGAAATGACTCCTCAGCAATCAATTGGATTGGCAATAGACATGGGCACAAATCGAATTACGACCCCAAAAAATGCACAACCCAGGCCAGTTCGTGGTTCGCTAACCAGTGGTTCGTGGAAGCCTTGTTTCCACGAACTTCCACGAACTGGTCTACTGGTTTGTTTGGGTCATAAAGGGGCAGTTTAAATGGCCATTTCCCCAGGGAAATGGCCATATAAACTTTTCCTATGACTTGCAAACTACAGGGCCCTTTAAACTGCCCAAACCCCAGCCCCACACTTACCTTGCCCTGCGGGCCCGCAGTGTCCTGCCCCTCCTCCTGCAAGGGGCGGGAAGGTCGTTTTCAGCCTCCTCCGCCACCGTGCAGGCCCTGGGGTTTGGGCAGTTTAAAGGGTCCTGCTGGGGTTTGGGCAGTTTTAAAGGGCTCTGCCGCTTGCACACAGTAGGTCCCTTTAAACTATAAGCTGGCAGGCAGTGAGGGGGGATCTCCCCCGCCACCTGCCAGCTGATAGTTTAAAGGGACCTGCCACTTGTAAGGCAGGAAAGGGCCCTTTAAACCCCATGAACCACGAACCACAAACTGGTTCATAAACTTGCCCCAGTTCATGCCGTTCGTAGTTCCTGGTTCATGAAAACCCATGAACCACGAATCTCATGGTTCAGGTTTTTTGTGGTCCGTGCCCATCTCTAATTGGCAAGCAGTATTCTGAGAAATTTAGGATATCATGGCCTTAACTTGCATATGAGCATCAATTAGTGTTCATTGTCTTAATTCTGTTTTCTAGTTACTACTTCAGCCTGCTTCTAGAACTGTCAACATCCAGCCATGAGGAGAACTTTACAGTGGTGTAGCAAAGAGAGAACTAGAGGAAATGATGCATCCTCCCATCACTGAAGATTTAATAGAGGAAAAGTCATCACTCGTCAACAGATTAGAGCGGCAGGACTCTAATCTAGAGAACCAGGTTTGATTCCCCACTCCTCCGCCTGAAGCCAGCTGGGTTACCTGGGGTCAGTCTCAGCTCTTCCAGCAGCCCCACACACGTCTCAGCCCTGATGAGGATAATAATAACACACTTTGTAAACCACTCTGAGTGTGGCATTAAGTTGCCCTGAAGGGTGGTATATAAATTGAATGTTATTATTATTATTATCGAATGTTATTTACTTTTAAAAACACAGGCCTCATCTTCGCAAAAAAGAGGGAAGGGCTCCAAGTTGCCTATAACTTTATTCTTTCTTTTTTAACCATATCATGACAACAATGCTTTTTAAAAAAAATACTCCAAAAATTTTGTTGCAAGATTGGTCATCTTCTTGGCACGAATAGGTTTGGCCTAACAATCCCAGGACAAAAAGAATGTCAGTGTTTCTAAACCACAGTGCATGGTTCACAGTGGGAGATAATTGTTAGAAGGTGATCTGCAGATTGCTTTGCAGTTTTGGAGGAAACAGAGTGGGGAAAGACAAGCCTGTTATTCAGCTGGTGCAGCACTCTGGGGCACAAGAACTCTCGCTGGGTATCTGAAGTGGTATAGTACAGCATTTCCAAACCTGTGGGACCTACGCAAAAGTGGGTTCCAAAGCCTGTGAAAGAAGATCCCAGGCTTTTGCAGTTTTATTCATTTGTGAATGCTCTTTTTTATAAAAGTAGATCACCATCACACCAAATAAACTTGAACTTAAATTTGGGAATCACTGGACTAGCAGATTGTTGCCCTTTAAGAGTAGCTCTTTGCTATCACTTGTGCTCTAACTGTAATATCTGCAAATAAAGAAAATATTCCTAAAATGACACAAGTCTCCACTGCCCTATTTTCGAAGGCAAGAATCCAAGTAAGCAGGGCTCCTGGAACTTCTCGCTGGCCATTCAGAGATTCAGGGAGAGTCTTTCAGTCTCAGCTCAAGAAAGCGTGGGTAGCTCCCATATATGCTTAGACTTCCATGCACTCCAAATCCCATCCTATAAGAACACACGTTTCTATACTAGCTATGGGGATCTTCCGCAGCTTGATATAAGGGAAAAACATGCATTAGAGGTCCCTAGACCTTTGGTTTGTTTTTCCTAGTTTCAGATGCACAGCTTCTCTCTCTCTCTCTCTCTCTTTTCAGGGGAAAGGGGCAGCAATCTGTGTTTGTATCCCCGGCTGTCTAATTGTACTGTAAAAAAACAGGGAGGGATATGAATCAAGGCTGCAAGGCTGATAAAGCAGGGGAGTTCGCTCTCACCCCCTCCCCCATTCCATTTCTCTGATAGGGAATGCCCCTTCACAGGTGCTTAAAGCTCCAATAGGGAAAAAAGGACTAGCAACATACATACGTGTAACTGCCTTTATTCCCTCCTGGATCTTAAAGCAGCCATGGAAAGGAGGAAGGGCTATTGTTGATCAGGGAAATGGCACAGGAGGGAACAGTCTAGACCTTCCTTCCTCTCCCCTCCTTCCATTCTCTTCTCCCTCCCTCCCCCCTCCATTCCTTCCTTCCTCCCTCATTCCCTCCATTGCTTCCTTCCTCTCTTCCTCCCTTCCTTCCTCCCCCCTCCATTCTTTCCTTCCTCCCTCGCTCTTGTGCTTCCTCCGTTCCTTCATTCTTTCCTTCCTTCCTTTCCCCCTCTCTCCTGTGCTCCCTCCCTCCCTCCTGTTCTCCCTCCATTCCTTTCTTCCTCCCTCCCCCTCTATTCTTTCTTTCCTTCCTCCCTCCCTCCCTCTCTTCCCTCATTCCTCCCTCCCTCCATTCTTTCCTTCCTCCCTCCCTCCATTCCTTCCTTCCTTTCTCCATTCTTTCTTTCTTTCCTCCCTCCATTCCTTCCTCCCTCCCTCCCTCCATTCCTTCCTTCTTTCCTTCCTCCCTCCCTCCATTCCTCTTTCCTCCCTCCCTCCATTCCTTCCTTCCTCCCTCGCTCCTTCCCTCCCTCTTGTGCTCCCTCCCTCCATTCCTCCCTCCCTCCCCCTCTATTCTTTCCTCCCTCCCTCGTTCCCTCCCTCCCTCCATTCCTTCCTTCTTTCCTTCCTTCCTCCCTGCATTCCTTCCTTCCTCCCTGCATTCCTCCCTCCCTCCCTCCATTCCTTCCTTCCTTCTTTCCTCCCTCCCTCCCTCTATTCTTTCCTCCCTCCCTCGTTCCCTCCCTCCCTCCATTCTTTCCTTCCATCCTCTCTTCCTCCCTCCCTTCTGTGCTCCCTCCGTTCCTTCTTCCATCCTTCCTTCTTCCCCCCCTTCTCCGAATCTATATCCAATCCCCATGGATGCCTTTTCAGAATACGTATCCCCAGCACTATGTGTGGTTTGGCCCTCAGAACTATCACCAAAGAAACAGATTTTAAAACTCTCCTAATGACATGTCAAATAATTTCACGTGCTACACAACACAACTTGGTTTCTCTAAACAACTGTCTGGATCACCAGAAGTGTGGATAAATGAGTTACCACATCAACAGCCAGCCACACTGGAACACATGCCGAACCCCCCACCACCAAAGGACTTCCAGATTCTATTGCTTTAAACCAATAGAGCTGGATAGCAACAATGCACAGTAATAAACTGATTATGCCTCTAATCAATGGATATTTGTATAAGTGCCAGGCACAAGGCATAAGTGAGTCCATGTGTTAATCAGAAGGCAAGCATTTGTTACAGACGGCCTGCATGCGAAGAGGGGGAGAGAGTTCTCTCTCGCTTCAGAATAAAACATCCCCCAACTGGACTGAACAATCTGTACCAAGGATGAATGTATTAGCTAACTAATTATTTAACTGGCGTATCTATCCTTTTTCCAGAGGTCTGGGACAAGGAACTCTTTATCAGAAAATGTAGGCTACTCCATTATAAAGTTCTACTACAGTCCAATCAAAGCCCGTTCAGAAGAGCTTTAAAACGAAGCAACATCAGTTTCATTGCATTGAAATATGGAATCCTGACTCTCCCACAGTGATCTTTTCCCACAGCGAGTGCTGGGCCAGTTAGCTAAATACTTTTCAACCCTAGGATGTCTGACGTTTATTATCTTCAATGAGTGAATGAATGAGTCAGGGGTGTATTGTGAAAGTGTGTGCAAGGGAAAGAGAAAATCTCTGCTACATGTAAAACTACTCGGAAATAATTTCAGAGTTTTCTCAGTCAACCCCAGACTCTGGCTAGTATCAGAGGTTAGAAGTTTCATAATTGTGGGCAGCGATAGGATGATTAAAGATATAGTAGGACATAAGCTTGTCTGATACGTTGTGCCCTTTCTCCCTTCGCCCTAGCTGAATTCTTAATGACAGCAAGCCACTCTGCACAGCTCTTGATTACTGCACTTTATGTCTCGCTTCCAAGTGTTAAAAAGGCTTACATTATTTCTCATCATTTTACAACAACTCTGTAAGGTAGGCCAGTTATACAACAGGAGGGGCTAAGAGCAGCTTGGCTAAAGCCACCTAGTAGCAATCACAAGATTAAAACCAGGGACTGCCTCTTAGCCACTATGCTAATCCAGCTCAGCGTCACTTCTCCCCGTTTTCTGGGGTTGAACACAGATGACATTCGTCTCGGTTTAAGCCTTTCAACTACCACCGGGGGTGTAATGAGCGCACAGTAAAAGAAGGCTTCGTTTAGTCGCACATTTTTAAATGTGCAGGGCTTTCTTTTATGTTTTAACATAGCTTCTTATAATGTTTTATGTAGGTATTTTCTTATACTTTTATGAGGTTGTTACCCAGCCTGAGCCGTTACAGATAGGACAGGGTGATAAATCTATGGCTGAATAAATAAATACCACATGGGTAGCTGAGGATACATATGCCTGGAAGCCGTGCAAAGGAGACGCTGGGTCAGGGGGAAGGTGTTCTATATACTCCACGTTAGATTTTGGCCAGAAGTTTGCAGATTTCTTCGGCAAAAATATTACCGCTCCATAGAATTCCAGAGCATCTCCAACTATGAGTCCTTATATCAGGAAGCTGTCTCCATTCATGTGTCACATTAGCACAAAAACACCCACAACCACTTCCTTATTATCACACTCACACGATATTTTACAAGTTAGGGCTTCTTCTGTGTTTAGGAGCTAGCCAAGGTAGTATTACACTTAAAGGGATGCTCCTGAAATTCTGAATAATGAAGCAATTACTCTCAAATGAAGTTCATGATGCCTCTGGGGATATATCCCTTTGTTTCTGGTTCAGGACATCACAGAAGAGGGTGTCGGCGGGTGTGTGGACTATACAGGGCATGATCAGCCACCCTTGGGTGCCACATCTGGCATGAGCAGCAGGCACTGGAGGGATGTCTGGACCGGAGAATCTAGGCAGCATAGAATCAGACCTGTATCCCTGCTTCTCCAGTATAGCACAGCTGCCTGTTTTCTAGCTAAAGGAAAATGCACACCTGGGCTGTATAGATGCCACAATGTGCCTTACAGGGAAACACTCTCTTTGGACTTTTGAAGCATGCTTGCTACAAGCAAATGGCCACTATCGGCACTGAACGTTCAAGCAGAAATCCTAGTGGCCAATTTCATTTCCTCCTGAAAAAAGAAATCTCAAGAAGTTTTGTAGCGTGATTCTGTGTCACTTTGTGCTGTGTTTTAGCTATCATTACATTACTGAGTTTCTTTTTTTAGGAAGCCTTTGTTCCAAGATCTATAGAAGTGCAGGGATCTACCAGGCTATTCTTTTGGAGGCAAATCTCCCGCTGCATCTTCGAAGTCTTTAATTTAACAAACAACAGAATAATAAGAAGAGATAACAATAATTATAGCCATAACTACTTAGCACTTATATAGTGCTTTGTGCGAAGGGAGTGCTGAGCAGACATTAAGTAATTAGCCCTCACAACACCCATGTGGGTTAGAGAAGTATAATTACCCGTATGCCACAGATGGAGAGTGAACACAGAGAGGTTACCTGGCTTACAACAAATGTGGTGCAATGCACACAAGTTCCTTTTGCAGGGAAGAAACAAAGCCTAGAAATGCCTGAAGCCTGATCTTAAATATGCCTACATGTGAACAAGAAACAAATGGGGTGCAATCACATTGATTCACAATATAGCTTCTGTGAATCAGCTGCAGCGCACAGAAAGCTTGTGGACAGGACGCACGCTTTTTATGCAGGCACTCCCACATTCCATCTCTGGCATCTCCAGTTAAAGTATCTCCAACAGTATGAGCTTGAAAAGACATTTTTCTGCCCCCAAGTTCTAGTAAAAGTGCAGCCAGTGACAGCCGACAACAGCAGCCTAGATAGACCTAGGGGGTGATTTGGTATTAGTCAGATTCGTATGTTCAATCAACGCTTAATTGTTTAATTTTATCTTTCCATCACCCTCCACTGCTATGCCCAGCTAGGCACTGATCCAAAGTAGGGTTGCCAATTCTGGGTTAGAAAACTCCTGGAGATTTGGGGGGAGGGGGGAGATCCTCGGGGAAGTAGAATTTGGGAAGGGGAAGCACTTGGCAGGGATGTAATGCCATACAGTCTGCCCTCTGAACCTGTCATTTCCTCCAGGGGAAATGATCTCTGTAGAACACTTGCAATACGAGGAGAACTCTAAGGGCCAAGCTACACATGATGAATGACACTTGAACGGCAAGTGTATTTCTCCCTGTTCACTTGCCCTCCACTCAATCCACTTGCCATTCAAGTGTCATTCGTCATGTGTAGCTTGGCCCTAAGATTGGCAACCTTAATTCAAAAGAGTAGACTCAAAGAGCTCCCCATTCCAGCTGCCAGCTGCAGAGATTCCACTCCAGGCCCTGGAAAAGGAGATCAATATTTCCCAAATGTAGCAATACCCATTCCCTGCTTCCCATGGCAAAAAGGACCTTGTGTCTCAGTAATAACAACAACAACAACATTCAGTTTATATACTGCCCTTCAGGATGACTTAACACCCGCTCAGAGCGGTTTACAAAGTATGTCATTATCCCCACAACAATCACCCTGTGAGGTTGGTGGGGCTGAGAGAGCTCCGAAAGAGCTGCGACTGACCCAAGGTCACCCAGCTGGCTTCAAGTGGAGGAGTGGAGGAATCAAACCCGGCTCTCCAGATTAGAGTCCTGCGCTCTTAACCACTACACCAAGCTGGCTCATGTACTCAGGTACTGGCGCATGTGCATGCATACCCTCTGGAAATACCGCGCAATCTCTTACAGATTTCTGCCTCACAATTTTAGAACCTAGATATCAAATCTTATCTCTAGGATAGGTTAAAGCACCTGGCCGTCTTCAAGCCTCCACACACCAATGGACTGATGGGATATCACAAAATGGTGTAACAACTGGGGGGAGTGGAAGAGTCAGTCACAGAATGTTGACAACCAGTACAGCTGTGACAGAGAAAGAGAGAGAGCTGCTTTGGCAAGGGCATTTTCTCAGCTAGAGCTTCAGAGACTGAGGGAGAGTGTGTGCACCGGCAACAACATGGAAACAAATTTGCCATTAGGGATTCTATGCAACTTCTCATCCCTGCTGGTTTATCTTGAAAATCCCTTGAATCAATCGAATGTAAAAGCCTTGATTTTCATGTCATTTTCTGTTTTCTTTCACTAAAGTTTCCCATCAAATGTATGCATTTTTAAAATGTGATCGCGTAACAACTTTATTTCAGTGTAAATGGTATTAAAAGAAACAAAGCGAATTACAAAGAACAGCAAAAAGCTCATGACGTTAAGATCATACAACAAAGAAAAGAAATTAAACAAAACGTACTCACGCATCTCTTTTCCATGTATTGGTTCTATTTAAACAGCTAAGCTTGCATTGCCAATCATAATTCTGACAATGTATGTCAGACTTCTCTTTTAAATGAACTTGGGCCTACTACTGATTTAACCCTATCCAAACTCCTGATTTAACCCTATTCAAACAT
The DNA here is from genome assembly GCF_028583425.1 of Eublepharis macularius. NCBI lineage: Eukaryota > Metazoa > Chordata > Lepidosauria > Squamata > Eublepharidae > Eublepharis > Eublepharis macularius. The sequence goes on from NC_072805.1 coordinate 34,536,779, forward strand.
GCACTACAAACACAGACCTCTGGTAGCCTGTTTGTCAGGATGGCTATGATTTGTTCTTGGATCTATAAACATGATGTATCTTCAAGAACAAAATGAAGCTACAATCTCAGAATTAAACAGGTGGGAGGGGGAGAGATGCTTAACACTATTTTTCTGCCCTACAGGCCCTACTGTAAACTGCTGTTTTTCTATAGGGGGAAAGGTTCAAAATCCCATTTCTCTTGGTCTAGGGACAATTTTCAATGGGGAGAAAACAGCCTTAAGGGAAAATGGTTACATATTATCCTCAGCCTTCAAGTCATGATTTCGGTTTCCCATGATTGCTTTTTCTTTTAAAAGTTGGGGCAAAAGGACTTACAAATGAGCGTCAAGTATCATTTTGGCCCTCCGTTACCAGGAAAATACCAGGAAAATACCAAAACATTTCTTCTTGCAGGAAAAAAAGCATAGCAGCACCTTTATCTAAAATAAGTAGTCCCCAACACACGAACATGCACACATATAAAAGACTTCTTCTAGACAGCATGCCTTGTATAGCAAGAAGGGTTAAATTTATATTCCATTATAAGACCTCCCCCCTTTTTTCTTTCCCCCCCTTCCTTTTGGTTTCATCTTCTCAGTAAAACACATAACTTAAAATGAAATCAAATATTAAAAATGACAGACTATATAAGTGCTGCGAGTAACTTCAGGTCACGGAGGGAGGGAAATGCAGGCAAGTTGTCAGGCACTATCTGTCAGAGTGAATTAGAAACAATCAACAGAGACTGAAAGGGAAGGTGATTGTTATTAAGCAGTGGGGCTGCGAGCAAGCTACCCAGATGTGGTCATGCATATAAAGAACAGGAAACAGCAGTTTAATTCAGGAAGCAGTGGCGAATAGGGCAGCACAAAGGATAAAAGTCTTTTGTCGCTAATAAGCTGGAAGTTACTTTGATAACAGTGGGGTTAGAGTCGAGAATAAAACACATTTTCTTTCCCCACCATACACCATTAATATCACAGAAATGTGGTAGAAAGGAATGCACAAGTACAAGTAAAGATTAGTTGCCGGGGCCTTGCCATCAACAGCAACACAATGTCACAGCTCATATTATTAATTAGGAAACCACGATTGGCTACGGCTCGGAGGGGGAGAGCCATTCGCTCCTTTACCTCGGGAGGATGTTCAAAAACTGGAACTCGGCACAACGCAAAAAATAATAGTAATAATAATAAGCGCATCATTGTTCCAAGAGGCGCACTGCTAAATGGTTTTTGTGCTTTTTCTCCACCCTTTTCTTAGCCCATGGGAAAGGTGAATAATTGGAAACAGTCTAAATATAATGAAGACCATTTATGTGGTGGCTAAAAATAATTTTACTGGCAGACAGGGCTTGATTTCAGAAGGGGCGAAAAAAAGGGATATAAGAATTTTCTAAGTAGGCATTTTGCAATTATCCGCCCAGGCCTGAATTCGGCAGTAGTTTTGCAAACAAAGGGCAGGATTACAGAAATCCTACAATAATATGAACAATAAATTATTATTATTCACCAAAATTCCCTGCAATGGGTGAACGGAATTAAATCGGTGTTTAGACATGACCAAAAAAGTCAAAGCACTAGATAAAAAGCAAAATACTTTATCTGTTGGATATCTGGCTTCATAGCCAAAATCAGCCAATGACTTGGAGCTGGATTTACATTATTCTAAGTGGACTAAAGAGCAGAAGCCATGATATATGAAAGCTAATAGGAAAAGCATAAACTTCTAGTGGAGATGGTGTTCAAAGGATGTGGAATTGAGCTCCATGTAATGCCTTTTAATGACCATACAGCACAGAAAACCCCAGCTGCGAGCTTTCATTGCATGGCAATGGACCTGTGGTCCACCTAGAGAAATTTGAAATTCTGGTACCTCTCCAAATGCTTAAGAATCACCAAACTCTCTCTCTCTAGGGTGACAAGAAGACTGCCTGTATCTGACTGTATGTTTCCATTACTGCTCCTTACTTCCTTAAGTACCATCAGAAGAGAGAGAGCAGTTTACTGGTAAGAGGCAAGTCAGATGCAAGAATATGGTCTGGCATTAGATTTAGTCTACTGCATTTACGATACAAAGAAAGAGAACATTCTAATATCAATTTCACAATCTGTATCATCCGCCAGATAACTGTATATCATAAGCTTCAGATTTTAAAGGGTATCAGCTAGGAAGCTGATCATGTGAATCCTTGTGCCAGGATAATCAGAGGCAAACGATAACCCTTTTCTGGCATCACATTTGACCGCTCGTACACGGAGAACGCACTGCACGTGATCCTCCCGATACGCATGATCACCCGCTTGTTTGAAAAGGGTAACATGCATATTTTCAGCCCCAGTACATACATACCAGAAACATGTTCCAGCATGTTGCAAAGCTGGAATAGATGCCTGTTGTCGCTTTCCAACCAAATGGCAGTTGTGTATATTGGGGGGCTGGTGTGTAGTACTTTCTGCCTATACCCCTGGTCAAACGTAACATCTGAAAAAGCATTTCGTAAAATCTGCATGGCTCGGATCCAGTGATGCGCAAGCGGTAACTAATGGTGCAGTTTAGCCAGCGCAAGATCTTGTATACTACCAAATTCTTTCCTCCCGATGTAGTATACTTCCAAGAAAATTGGTTGCATAAAATCTTACGCAAGCGAGGATACCATACGTACGACTTAGTGTAAGCAACTATTGTAGTCTTTTTCTCGCATTTTCACTTCTACAAGAAATCTAGCACAATCAGAAAATGTTTCACTAAATCCCGCCCAGTGTCTCCACAGCACCAAAAGTTTTTTGCTCCCACTCCTATGCCTTAATCTGCTCAGGGTTTAGCTGATGTTTTCAGTTATCACTGCTCAGTCTAGGACAGGGGTGGAACACGAATACAGAAAAGCATGCTCTTGAACACGTTAAGAATCTTAACATTATTTTATCTTTGTAACAGGATGGTGCTTAAATCACTAGATCCCCAAGTTTTCCAGAGCCTGCCAGCAGCTCAGAAGCTGCATATATTTACTAGATGATCAAATTTCCAGCATTTAGCCTGTGGAACTGCAGCCACAGCACACAACAGCTATAAGTAGTCAAAAGGTTCGCATTAAGAGAGACAGAAGCCCTAGAAAGGCTCAAAGCTTCCTTCTGCCCCAGCCGATCTGCAGGTTGCATCTAAACCTCTCAGACTTCACAAGTGGCCTTTGGGTAAAATTTACTATGTTTTTCACCGTCCTATTTGTGAGGAATACAAATGAGACTACCATGGCCATGTCATTATTTGACACACACAAATCCATAAATGATGGGACACATCAATAGGCTAAGAAGCATGGTGGTAACTGGGGGAGGGGGGTAAAAGAGAGAAGGGGAAAAATGAGTGCATTTGCCCATCATTCTTATTTGAAATTTAGAGGAAAGGCTTCCCCTCATATTGCAAATTAACTATATAAATATTTTTAATATACTTTAAAATGTATGAGCTCAATGATTCGTGCCAAGTTTGCGTGCGGTGGACCACTTTTTTAACAGCAGCGGCATTTACATGGTCATAACTGAAGTTTTTTAATTTAACACCCCATTAAGAGGAACGAGAGGAAGGGGCAGCTACACCTTTGCTTGTTGCTTCAAGTCTCTCTCTGTCTGGGGAAAGAAGATCCGACAAGGCAGCCTTCCATTGATTTACGGCGCTGCCGTCACAGACATAAGTCCTGTGTCTTTCCCTTCCCCCATCCACAGACATTCTCGAATGCAGGTGTGCACGTGCCGGTGTATTTCCTTAATGGCACATCACTCACTAACATGCTGTAAATACTGGATAGGAAAAAAAAAACCAACACAGTGGCTATTTTAAATAGAATTTTCATTAGCTTGATGCATTCTTGTCGAGTGAAAGCTCGGGTGTTACATTCCTACCACACTTTCCAAAGACAGACAGAATCATATTTAGTTACCTGTTGTGGGCAACACGGCATATGACCAGGAGAGCGAAGGAAAGGGAGGGGGGGAACATGCAGAACAGGGCCAAGCTAGAAGTAATGAGTTACACTTGAATGGCAAGTGAATACTTGAATACTCACATGTATTCCTCCCTGTTCACTTGCGCTCCACTTGCACTCCATGCAATCATGTGATCGAGTGGAGTGCAAGCGGAACGCAAGTGAACAGGGAGGAATACATGAGAGGGCCAAGCTACACATGACGAATGACACTTGAACGGCAAGTGGATTGAGTGGAGGGCAAGTGAACAGGGAGAAATACACTTGCCGTTCAAGTGTCATTCGTCATGTGTAGCTTGGCCCTGAGTCTGTTCACTTGCCATTCAAGTGTAACTCGTCGTCACTTCTAGCTTGGCCCACAGATACAGCTAAATGACATTCATCAGAAGCTGTTGGGTAACATCCATCTCGTAGAAAGCTTACTCCCATCTAAAGAACGCTGGCAAAGTTCAAAGGGTTGCAGCAGATACACATCAAAAGTTTCCATGGTTTGTTTCAGTGGAATCGCAGCAAACGCTATTCTTGGCTGCCATGTTTGCAGATGTAAAGTGACAGAAGGAAGGGGGAAAATCCATAAGGGAGAATCAAGGAGTGGTAAGGTCTCTTGCTGCCAATTACCTTTAAGAATGCCCCAGCTCTGTAGTCTTTTCTTTACAGTCTTGGAGCACAGTGGGAGAAAAGAGGTTAAAAATGTCTCAGAGGAGGGGGTACTTTGCCATAACAGAATCTCTTACCATGGGTCTTTCTTGCCTGCATTAATATTCTAAGGGTCGCACTACAAGTGACGAATGACACTTGCCTGGCAAGTGAACTGACTCACGTGTATTCCTCCCTGTTCACTTGCCATTCACTTGCACTCCATTTGATCAAGTGGAGAGCAAGTGAATGGCAAGTGAACACGGAGGAATAGACATGAGTCTGTTCACTTGTTAGGCAAGCGTCATTCGTCACTTGTAGTGCGACCCTAAGGCAAGCATGGGGTTGGGTGGTTTTTTGCCACATCAAGTGTTCTACCATTACCAACTGCCACCTTTTGGATGACACAGGGTGGGTCCAAAGTCTCCTCCCTGTACCTCTGAAACAATCACGTGTGGATTCCTCAGCTCCTATGTGCACAGGGCCCGATTCAAATTGCAATGCATTACACCCAGAGAAGGAGCTTCAAAATTCCTCCTTGCCACTTTCCTGACTTAAAACAGGAGGAAGGGTCACTATTTGGCCTACTGGGAAAAACCAAATGAAAACATAGTTTCTCCAGTAAGCCAAATAGCACCTCCCTAGAACCACTTCAGGGCCGTTTCCACACGGCTTACTTTGTTCCGGAAAAAAGCAAAATCTCGCACAAAATTGTGCAAGAAGACGTTGTTATCACATCTTCTCGCACTAGAGATTTCACACTAGATTACGCTGTTTTCCAGAACAAGGTAAACCGTGTGGAAATGGCCCAGGTTATGAAAATAGTACCAAGTGGGAAGGGCTGTGAGCTAGAGCTGCAATCTGAATTAGACACCATTCACACAGGAAATGCAAAATTCACATGTGACTGCAGGTAGGGATCCGGGACCCAATCTGCATTCTCCGTGAAGTGGAAATAGGAGATTAGACTACACAAGATCCTTGTCATCTTACAAACTCTCAAATGTATTTATTTATGTTATTTAGAGCCCACCTTTCTAGCTGGGACTCAAGGCAGATTACACAGTGTAAATCAATACGGTTAAGGGCTAGGATATTCAATAAGCAATACAATAGGGTAAGGACGGCAGAAATTTCAAAACAAGCAGAAATCCAATACGGTGTGTGTGTGTGTCCGTCTGTCCATCCTTTAGCAAAAGCTCTTCTTTTTGGTGAACCTGTGCTCCATTAATTGTTGGCCAAAAGGAGGACGTAACAAAGTGTAAAGATTGCAATGAAGAGCAAAGGACATATATCGCTCTCCTCTGTAGCTGCTCACACTCCCACATGCAAACTTCATCTCATTCCCAGGGCTCATTTCGAGGGGGAACACACAGGAACACAGTTCTGGCAGTTCCCCAAAGAGGTCACAAGACAGGTGGCTCCGCCCACCTGACTCTCGGCCATTTGAGGCCCATTTTGGCCTGGATTGGGGCCGAAACGGCCTGGATCAGGCCTCTGACGGGTGGTGGATCACTATCCCGCTCATCAGTGGCCTGATCCTGACCATTTTGGGCCCCTTTTCAGCCATTTTCAGCCTCTTTTTGCCATTTTGGGCCCAATTTTGGCCCTGAATGACCAGGATTGTGTCCAAAACAGCCAGAATAGATGATGTCAGGGGGTGTGGCATATGCAAATCAGTTATACAAATGACACACTTCCAGTGATAGCAAGAGGCATGGCATATGCTAATGAGCATTAGCTATGCTAATGAGTTCCTCCAGCTCTTTTTCTATGAAATGACCCCTGCCCATTCCTAATCCTATTAAATAACTATATACAGGCTCTCAAGGGGCCATCCATAAAGTATATCACACATCAAAGGGAGGAAGTTGGAAAAGTTATGACATGAAGCCACAGAGTAACATTTAAAATGGGGCAAAGAGTGACAAGTTCAGCCATGGATCTGGAGCCACAATTCATGTGGCCCACAGTTGAACAAGTCTCAGCTAAAAGTTCTCCACTAAGAGGGTTACCAGCATGCAACTTAAAGAACTCTTCCCCCTGGACGTGTCACTGTTTTTTAGCTTTAATGGCCTTCTGTAAAATGTGAGCAAATGTGACTTTCTCCATAGTTGCAATGAGGATTTGTAGAGATAAAAAAAATATTGCTGCCAATCCAAACCCTAGATACAAGATGGAGGGAGGGTCTAAATACGGTCAGTCAAGGAATGTTTATATTTACTGCTAGGACATTCCGATGAAAGGGAAAAAAATAGTCGAACTGTGAAAAACACTTCTCACAGGGTTGAGAGACTTCATCAGTGTGGAAGGATCAAAGAAGCATATCTGGAGTGGAGACAGAGGGGTCATAGTACAGGGAATTAGTGGGGAAGAGAGCCAGTTAAGGGCACAAATCACACTCATTACAATGCCTTCAGCCAAGATGATGCTCAAAATATACGGGTTTGGTCTAGTCAGTTTTCTCACTCAGAGTCTCTCTACATGAGACCTTTTACACAAGGACGCTCAAGTGTAGGGAGAAGCAATTTTGGCCAGGAAGTGTAGTTTAAAAAAACAGCTGGCAGAGATCACTCCTCAGAGGGTTTGTTAATTTCATCTTTGCCTCCCTGAAGACTCTGCCAATTTCACCTCCCCTTTGGGGAGGGGAAGATGAAATTAACAAACCCTCTGAGGGGTGATCCCTGCCAGCTCTGTCTTTTTAAACTAGCCTCCTATAGAGAGGTGAAATTGACAGAGCCTATGGCTCTGTCTTTTTAAACTAAGCTTCCCTGATAACATTGCATCTCCCTACACTTTAGTGTCCTCATGCAAGAGGTCTCGTGTACAAAGACTCTCAGGGCCAAGCTACACATGACGAATGACACTTGAATGGCAAGTGTATTTCTCCCTGTTCACTTGCCCTCCACTCAATCCACTTGCCGTTCAAGTGTCATTCGTCATGTGTAGCTTGGCCCTCAGTCTCACCCAATTCTCACTTTACTATGGTCTCCATCCTACATGGCTTTTAATATGTAGGTCCCATAATTCCCAACACAGCCTTTTGGGTGGTCAAATGAGATCCCTCCTTCCTTTTTCACCAGCAAAGAAATTGGTTGGCGAGAAACAAAAGTTGTATTCAAAAACAGCGTGCGAGTGTTACCAGAATTCCCTGAAAATTGTGTCTCTTCCCAGCATCAGCCGCACATTAATGACAACTTTGCAAGGAAAAAAAAAAGCAGGATTTGATGCTTCTGCTTTTATACGTTATTACGGTACATATAACATCTGCATTGTCGAGTTGCTTGTTAGTGAATAACACATTTATCACGTGGTTCAGACTACATAAACAAGGAGGTCAAATTTGTTTCAAACCTATATGAATATGATTCGGGAACTGAATTAACTCTTGATTGAAAAGTTGCACATTTTCAGCTGGCTAATCACATTTTATTTCAGTGCACACAGAAAACATTGCAATGAAATTAGCTGTTTGTTTGCACATTTTGGGAGGGAGATATTTATATCTTTAAACCTTGGCAAGGAGTTCAACAGGTGGCCAGGTAAAGATCTGATCTTGTAGCAAATGTTACCAATTCAACGGTAAGCCGCTCACTTGCTTTGAGGTTGCTATCTTTTCTTCTTCTTCTTCTTCTCCTAAGTGTAATATAATGAAACCTTTGATGCCTGTATTTCATCAGCATGAACTGATTGTTCTAAGAGAAGGGGATAAGTTATCAAGGACTGGCAAAGCCGTTCTGCACCACCTTATCGGCTGAGGAAAAAGATAATGGACATTCAGCACTGTGTCAACCCTGGTCAGACACATAGACCTCATCCCCTTCTTCTTCCATGTAACGAAAATGTAAACATAGGCAGTGAAACAAAACTGAGCAGCAGCAAGGTCTGAGATCCGGTGGAAGAACATGGAAGAACCCAATCTGAATTCTGTCACTGTGTTACGGCCTCAGGCAAGTCACTCTATCTCTCAGGTCTGGTTTAGACAAGCAGCAAAATGAAGTGGCAAAGCACTGAGGTGGTACACTAGACAGTACCACTTTAGATGGATTCCTTTTTCACAATTCCCCTACAAGAATACCTTTAAAAACGGGGGAAACAGTATAGAAATTTGAAGGACTGGGCTAGAACCTTCCTCCCCAATTTGCTGTTCTTTTCTAAACTTGCAGGAAGTTTTTACGCGGGGGGTTAGTGAAAATGGACCTTTGGACACTTACCGAGAAGGGTCCTTCTCCTCTGAGGGCAGAAGGACATCTCTCCCCACCTACAGTTTGAGTTCCAGCCCTCATGAATTCGACCACTTCAAGCTGCTGCCTCAGTCTTGGCGACCAAAAAGATTAACCAATCTATGGTTGCCAACATCCAGGTGGGGTCTCCCAGAATTACAACCGATCTCCAGGTGACAGAGATCAGTTCCCCTGGAGAAAACAGCTGCTTTGGAGGAGGGACCATAAGGCATTATAAGCTGCTGAGGTGCTTCTCCTCTTGAAACCCTGCCCTTCCCAAGCTCCACCTCCCAAATATCCAGGAATTTCCTAACCCAGAGGTGGCAACCCTAGATCCATCTCACAGGGATAATTAATAATCAAGATTATGGCCCTTTTCACACTGCTTACTAGCATCCAAAACATCACGATACATAGTGCAAAAAATGTAGAAGATAGCGTCTTCTCGCAGGAGTTTTGTGTGATGTCATGCAAAACTCTCACAAGAAGAAGCTATATTCCGTGTTTTTTGCGCTACGTATCACAATGTTTCAGACGCAAGTAAGCAGCGTGAAAAGGGCATATAAAGTGAACTGAACATTAAAAGGTCTACAAAACCAGACGGGGACAAGAAGGTCGATCCACTGGCACAAACACTATGATTTTTCCACAAGTTCACTAGTTGGAATGAACCCTTGGAGATGAGGCGGTGGGCATGATTTCATTCCCCTCTCCATGTGTTTACCCTGCACAGGTGAATGTGTGAAAAAGTGCTTACATTAACTGACACATTCCCTCTGAGGAAAATGCAAAGGCAAGTACGCATAGTTCTATCGCTCAACAGATAGTAATAACAGCAAAGTTTCTTTACTAAGTAGTCCCAATGCATATGGAAATGGAAGGTTAAACTCAGAGCACATTGCTTCCAGGCAGGTGGGTGGGCGTGAATATTCTCTTTTTTTATAGAGTTCCTCAATGTTTGGAAATGCAAGGTGAAAAGAATATATGCATATCTGCTGATTCCGCACACGTTGGATAATGCACTTCCAATCCTCTTCAGAGATCATTTGGAACTGAATTTTTCAAGTGTGAAACAAAAAATCCACTTCCAAACGATAGCTAAAGTGCATTGAAAGTGCATTATCCAACGTGTGCAGAATCAGCCATCAGCAAGTAGTAAAAGAATCTAGAAGGCGCTCAATGCAACTCTTATCTTTCTCCAACCACACATCATTCAGACATTATGGAGAACAGAGGATGGATCTGGGATCCCATCAATGAATCCTGTGTAACAGTCACACTATTAGGTGGGTAGCCATGCTGGTCTGCAATAGATGATCAATGTTCAATAGGTTTGAATCTAATAGAACTTTAAAGACCAACAATTGTTTCCAAGGTATAAGCTTTCGAGAGTCAAGCTCCCTTTGTCAGAGCTGATGAAGGAAGCTTGATTCTCGAAAGCTTATACCCTGGAGACTCTTGTTGTCTTTAAAGTTCTATTAGATTCAAACCTTGCTCAGTCACATTTTCCTGAACTGAAACTGTCTAGAGAGCACCATTCAAAATTGTCAGGGAAACCCAGAAATGTAAATGTGGCCAAATGGTGGGCCCCCAGAACTGTAGATGGTTGGAGAAATGGCCAAGACTTTCTCCAGACATGCAAGTGACTTGTATGCAGGGCTCATTTTGAGGGGGAATGCACATGAACACAGTTCCAGCAGCTTTCCAAAAAGGTCACGTCAGGTGGCCCCACCCACCTGATTTTCAGCCATTTTGGGCCCATTTCAGCCTGGATTGGGCCCGAACAGCCTGGATTGGATCGGTGCCGGGCAAGGGAACCCTCCCCTGCCCAGCACTGACCCGATCTGGGCCATTGCAGCCACAAACCAGGCCCAAAAGGGCCACTTTCGGTCATTTAGGGACCCTTTTTGCCATTTTGAGCCCAATTTCAGCCCTGAATGGCCAGGATTAGGTCCAAAACAGCCAGGATAGGTGATGTCAGGGGGTGTGGCATATGCAAATCAGCCATGCTAATGACACACTTCTGGTGATGTCAAGGGGTGTGGTAAATGCTAATGAGTCATGCTAATGAGTTATGCTAATGAGTTCCTCCAGCCCTTTTTCTACAAAATGACCGCTGCTTGTATGGTTACAGCTGTGCAACGAAAGTCATACCAAGGGAGCCCTCAACCTCCACGTTGCTTTATTTTTCTGTCGCCATTTTAGAAGTATAGCTGGTTAAGGGAATAAACAAAGGCAGTGCAGTAAAAAGTTCCTATTTCCGAAATCATTCCCTGCACCAGCCTACCTAATTTTCCATACTGGTGCCCCTAAAGTTTCACAACAGGTACATCACAACCCTATTTCAGAACTGCTGCCACTCACATAACAGCTAAATATTATAAGACACTGAACTCCCTCCATCTCCATTTTGCTTCCCCAGAGGGTGAATACGCTAAGCAGCAATTCCCTCGCTTGGCACATAATACCTAAACCTTACGGGCAACGGCAGTGATTTCCCAGTTCGAGCAGATTGGCGGGTGAGATGTTTGACATACTGTGGGGAGTTAAACACTTACCTTATTAAAGGACTGCCCTCCAAAACACAGTGCAGTTAAATAAACTGTTGCCGCTGTAATTGTTCGGCAGCATACTGCTGATAATGTTATGAATTGCCGCTAATGTCAGGTTAGTAAATTAATACGGGAGTATCATTTAGTGTTAATTCCAATGAGTTTCCTGAAGTTAAGTATATGAAGAGGGATTAGTTTTCCTTCTAGACAGAAATACCCCTCGCAAGAATGATTCAAACAGACACGACGGTGCAGAACCCAAGTGTATCAAGTGATATACAATGAACAGTTTGAACTTCTGTTACTTGTTCATTGAAGATCTGATTCAGCAAACCGCGACTCCTATAAAGAGGCCTACAAGTTTCAAAACAATGACATGCAAATAATTCCAGAATTAAGCAACGTTACTAGTCTGTATTCTGTTCCTCTCATACAGACATATCTTTGTTTTTCTAAGAAGTCCACTTTCCAAAGGATGAGAGGGCACTGCCTTCTTAATGTTTATTAATACCCTCGCAATAAATTAGTAATAAACCGTAATTGATAGCAGCTTTTATCAACTTGGCTAGATTGTCATCCGATGGTTCTCCACAGCAAAAGATTTAAATGTTTCGTTTTATTTTTAACTTTCGCTTTTCTCTATTTCAGTAATGTCAAGCAAAGAGGTATGGTTTTACTATGTGAACGAATCATGGTGTAGAATAATTTATGACTTGGTCTCAGGCTTTCAGAAAAAAGCTATTTCAAATCTTCACTTTGATTTGGTTGTATCAAAAAAACCTGCTCAAAATAACAGCAGAGGCTCTTCAGAAGTAGAATGGCAGCTCAAAGACAGCTAGACGTGCCCAAAATTCAAGCTCTATGCCTAACAAATCACATTCTTCTATACTTGAACTTAACCACAGAAATCCGCATGAATTCACTCGATTTGCCAATTTTCTTAGAATTCAGTCCCATTGGCAAGTACACTTAAAGGAGGGAGAGACACACATCAGCAAAAATAGAAATCTGTCCAAACAAGGGCTCAGAATGCCTTCACACACTACCACTAGAATCCAGCCCCGATCTGTTGTTCCTGCTATAACACAACCTGTTGATTTGTCAAACAGTTTTCCTATATCAAAAAGGTCTAGGTACTTACATATTGCTTCATGGAAGCTAGGATTGCCACCTCTGGCGTGGGCAATTCTTGGGGATTTGGGAGTGGTATATGGAGCATGTGTTTAGGGAGGGAGCTCAGAGGGTATCTGATGCCACAAAGCCCACACTCTGAAGCTGTCATGTCCTCCCACAGAAACTGATCTCTATAGTTTGGAGATAAGTTGTAATTCTGGGAGAACTCCAGGCCCTTTCCAGAGTTTGATAACTCTAACAAAAGCTGAGATTCTCAGGAAACCAGATTCTATATAACATACCAGCATCCTGAATTTATACCAGCTCACATACCCATGAATGTCTGGGTTGCATGGACGACAGTCATCTCAGAGCCAAGCTACAAGTGACAAATAACACTTGAACGGCAAGTGAACAGACTCGCGTGTATTCCTCCCTGTTCACTTGCGCTCCACTTGTGCTCCACTTGCGCTCCAGTGGAGCACAAGTGAACAGGGAGGAATACACATGAGTCTGTTCACTTGCCGTTCAAGTATCATTCATCACTTGTAGCTTGGCCCTCAGGTTCCCTATCTCTTTGCTACTGAAACTTGCTCAGATATTCTTTTGAACAGAAAAGCAGGATATACATTCGAACAAACCCGTGCATTGCTTAAACGAACACCTTCATAGAGCCGCCTTCCCAGCAACAACT
>NC_072805.1:34552500-34642500 GCF_028583425.1 Eublepharis macularius
GAAAAAAAGCAGCAGATAAATCTATAGGTATTTTTTATTACCCCATTCCCAACCAGTTTCCTTCTCATATTGTAACATCAGTAATTGATTGCACACATTAATTAACATGTAAGGTAGAAATTCTGCATTATGCATGATTTATTTTTCTATCTAGTTAGTAGCATTGTCTGCTGACCTTGTGTTTCTAGGACATTGGACTCGATTCGGGTCCACACATAAATGCCAATGTTCATTCCCCCTGAAAGTTATTAATGTCAGATATGAAATGAGATTTTTGATTTCACCTGCTTACTAAAACACAAAAGCTGTTTTGATTGAGGCAGGCATTAAAAAAAAGACCCGAACACATACAGACAGAATTCTGAAAATGATCAATTGCTGTATCTGATAGCACGTTAACTATGTTCGTTAGATGTAATTTAGCAGGAGAGAATGGCAACACTTTTATAACAAGTCTGGGTCAAAAACGGCTGTTAATTAAACAAGTCATGAAAAATGGGCAGTATAGACATAGGCATCCAACTTTGTGATGATAGAAACCTGACCTGACAGAATGCCAAGTAGAATGATTTGTTGTTGTTTTAAAACAAACATTAAATTTTTAAAAAAGGTTTTCCGTCATTTAACGTTTTATTATAACAGTTTAAGTTATGCACAGACAACAGAATTTCTTGAAAACTCCAGTGTACACATGGAACCCAGCATTTGTAACGCAAACACATGTGCTGTGGTGCCCAAACACTGAAATAGATCAGGGAACTCATTCTCACATGGACACTCTTAACCAATCGACGACAAGCCTTGCAAGTCCAGTAAGCTGAGGACCCTGCCCTAGCTAGAAATTCCTGCCAAAGGGCTATTATCTTGAGTCTCTCTCTATACGAGACATCTTATATGAGGACACTCAAGTGTAGGGAGATGCAATGTTAGCTGGGATGTTTAGTTTAAAAAGACAGAGCCAAAGTCTCTGTCAATTTCATCTCTCTACGGGAGCCTGCAGAGACCAGTCCTCAGAGAGTTTGTTAATTTCATCTTCGCCTCCCCAAAGGGGAGGTGAAATTGACAGAAACTTTAGGGAGGCAAAGATGAAATTAACAAACCCTCCCAGGAGCAATCTCTGCCTGCTCCTGTAAAGAGGTGAAATTGACAGAGCCTTCGGCTGTGTCTTTTTAAACTATGCTTCCCAGCTAACATTGCATCTTCCTACACTTCATCGTCTTCATGTAAGATGTTTTATGTAGAGAGGCTCCTTGATAAAATTTAACATGATCACATTGCATAAAAATAATACTCAGCTATGTGAAATCTATCCACAAATACTAAACAAAGGTAGTAATAGCCATCTTAGATATTGCATTTGGATCTCAAACCTTGACTAATACGCCATAAACAGCATTCCTGATCTTATCCCATGTCTATCTATGTCTTTGCTCCAGTTCTCTAAGAATGAATGGGCTCAGAGAGGGTTTGCCTGTTTGCTCCCATTTAAAACTCCCCAAATGCAGAGTGGACTGTCTGTTTTCATATCATATGACAGCTGAAGGGCTAACTGGGTTCCCAGAAGGAGAACACATTTAAAAGAGCAGAAGACGAACACTTTGTGGGGAAACAGTCAAGCCTGGGCTCTGTGTGTAAGCAGAACAGGGGCAGGGGAAGCTGCTTCACACATTCCATAGAAGCAGGAACAAGGAACTTATGGGTGACTTCTGAGAAGCAGGTTGAAGAACATCTCCTCACAGGAAGATGCCTTCTTGTCCTCGGTGCCTTGCGATCAATATATTTTCAGAACATCCTGTTCCGACCACCCTTGGAAGAAAAGATGAGCTCCATTCTTGCACATTTTGCTGAAGATGGGATTTGTCCATGCTTTATAAAGAGAAGATCTGAACATGAGAGTCTTACACAGAAGCAAAGCATACTAATCAGTGCGCTTCAATAAATGTGTCCTGTTGATGCTCTTCAAGATAGCCACAGGTATCCTGAAGACCTAGATGTATCAGACTCACAAATTCCTGAATTACTTCTGTTTAGGACTTGCCATCTACTAGGATAACATTTTAGTTTAGGAAACATCATTGGAACTTTGTTTAACATTAATGAACTGGTTCTAACAACATTTGATTTATACATCGCCCTTCAGGACAACTTAATGCCCACTCAGAGAGGTTTACAAAGTGTGTTATTATTATCCCCATAATAATCACCCTGTGAGGTGGGTGGGGCCGAGAGAGCTCTGAGAGAGCTGTGACTCACCCAAGGTCACCCAGCTGGCTTCAAGAGGAGGAGTGGGGAATCAAACCTGGCTCTGACCCAAGGTCACCCAGCTGGCTTCAAGCGGAGGAGTGGGGAATCATACCCGGCTCTCCAGATTAGAGTCCTGCTGCTCTTAACCACTACACCAAACTGGATCAATATTTCCTTCTTGGTACCAGCTCTTTAAGATTTTCAAGAACTGCCTGAAAATTGGGATCCAGTGTGGCAACAGTGTTTAGAGAAACATCTAAGAGACTTGGGTTTGAATCTTCTTCCATAGAAGCCGTCATCTAGGTTAGTCACTCACTCTCTTAGCATAGCCTATCTCACAGGGTTGATGCTGGGAGGATAAAATGGAGACAGAGAGAACAATGTTGTGAGCTGCTTTGGATCCCCATTGTGCAGAAAAGCGGAGTATAACTATTTAAATAAATAAAATTATTAACTTCTCCACCAAGAGTGCCTACTAGTGGTTAGAGTGTCAGATCAGAATTGGGGAGCCTTGGGTTCATATCCTCCCTCTGCCACAACACTCGCTGAAGGACCTTCTCTCTCTATCTAAACTGCTTCACAGGATACCAGGATAAAATGGAGGAGGAGCGAACCACATAACCCTCCTCCGCTCCACTCTTTGGTGGAAGGCGGGATAAAAATGTACAGAGTTATAAGAGATTTAAAATAATGCAGAAAGCAAGTAGACTCTTAGTCCACAGTCCTTATGCTGGGAGTGAGGGGGGAGAAGTTTTTTCTTTATGGTGCCACAACATTCTTGTTTGTTTTTGCTGAAATACACTAATATGTATATTTCAGCAAAAACAAACATATGTGTATATGTGACGAGCCCCATGGCACAGAGTGGTAAGCGGCAGTACTGCAGCCCAAACTCTGCTCGCGGCCTGAGTTCGATCCTGGCGGAAGCTAGGTTCACATAGCCGGCTCAAGGTTGACTCAGCCTTCCATCCTTCCGAGGTCAGTAAAATGAGTACCCAGTTTCCTGGGGGTAAAGTGCAGATGACTGGGGAAGGCAATGGCAAACCACCCCGTAAAAAGTCTGCCAAGAAAACATCGTGATGCGATGTCCCCCCAAGGGTCAGTAATGACTCGGTGCTTGCACCTTTACCTTTACACTAATATGACCACCCCTCTGGATTTTTTTTTAAAAATCACCAACACTTAGGGTTGCCCCCCCCCGCCCCGCTGCCCACACAGATTCCACAGAGCAGTGATTCAATTCAATTCCCAAGAAGAGCCAAGCTTCCCCACAGACCTATTCGTCTGTTTAAAAAAAACACAAGGCCGTAGACATCACCCCAGTTGTTGATTACCCACAGAAATGTTTTTTGTGAGTTATTTCTAGTTTGAATATGCCAGCTAGCTTTGCTTTCTATCCATTGGGTTGCATTAAAGAGCCATCTGCTATCAGAAATTTTGCAAGCATGAAGGTACTTACAGACCACAATAATAATAAAGCAGAACGGTTTAGGTAAAAGAGGCTGAGAATTAGCTCTACATGCTCTGACTTTTAGCTCTTAAAGAGACTTTTTCCGTCAATAGTATTTCCAAGGTATGTATTAATGGGGAGGAATCTTAGCTATACTACCGCTGTTCAAGTCAGTAGGAACCACGCAGCCAAAAATGAATGCAGTGCTTTAAGGAAAAAACAACCAATACTTATTGCTCACGTACAGTGGACATTTTTCAACCCTAAATATCTTACCCAGTTTTACTGTTGTTTAGTTTCCACAGGAGGATTATTAGTTAGTTTTATGGCTTTAATCATTTGCCAAATTTGACATTTTCAAACCAAGTCCCTTTCCCACCTCTGCCAGTTTTAAAACTGTGTTCTGAGGCATTCTGTGTTCTATAAAAACTTGACGGCAGATATTGAAGGAGATTGTGGTCTTTTTTTTTCTCCTCATGACAGGAATAGCTAGCATAGTTGTAGGTTTGAATCCCTACTCTGCTGGGTGATTCTGGGCTTGTCATTCTCAGAGCCAAGCTACAAGTGATGCCTGACACAGGTTGGACACTTGTCAGCTTCCCTCAAGTTTTGATGGGAAATGTAGGCATCCTGGTCTTGCAGCTGCAATGCAGAGCCAAGCTGTAAAACCAGGATGCCTACATTTCCCATCAAAACTTGAGGGAAGCTGACACGTGTCCAACCTGTGTCAGGCATCACTTGTAGCTTGGCTCTCAGCCTAACCTACCTCACAGGGTTGCTATTATGAGGATAATATGGAAGAGGGAATATGTAATTCTCCATTGGGGAGATAAGTGTTCTATGTGTGTGTGTGTGTGTGTGTGTGTGTGTGTGTGTGTGTATGTGTGTGTGTGTGGTACCCTCAAGTCATAGCTGACTTAGGGTGACCCCAGCAGGGGTTTTCATGGCAAGAGACTATCAGAGGTGGTTTGCCATTGCCTGCCTCTGCAATGCTGGTTTTCCTCGGAGGTCTCCCATCCAATTACTAACCGAGGCCGCCCCTGCTTAGCTTCTGAGATCTGACAAGATCAGGCTCACCTGGGCTATCCAGGTCTGGGCAAGTGTTCTATAAATACCTAAATAAATAAACACATGCAAGTCATCCCTCCGCACTTTGGCCACTTTCACACATTGGACAATGCATTTTAGCAATCATTTGCAACTGTCAGAACTCTTCTATATGTATATTAGACAATCAGCATGCCCCAAACATTCCGAAATTTGTTTTTATGTCTCCACTGATTAGACTCTTGCAATCAACCCTGCCAGTTAAAGAATGTGTGAGCTAATGTATCCAAATAAACAAATAAAAGATGGTTGCTATGAAGCCATCCCATTATACTCTTGCTCTTACCAAGAGTTTTAGCCAGCAACAGCCAAGTTACAGGGTGGCTCAAAGAAGAATTCCAGATAGGTGTACTTTAATGAATGGCTGGCTTGAGTACACCTAATTCTACAGCAGTTATAAGGTTAGAGAGTTGTAGAAATGATCAGTGCCTGGCTAGGACACGATGGAAGAGTCTCACAAAAACCATCTTGGTCTTTTTAAAGAAAAGGAAGATAAAAAGCTAAATAAAACACCCATCTTTACTGTCAAATCTTGGAATAATTCAATCTCTCTCTACATAAGCAATACCAATTTTTTCATGCCGATCTTGCTTTAATAGCATATGAATTTACCCAAACAGACTGGCCACATCAAGATGCATCTTGTTATGTCTTATTGAGTTACTTTTAACCCACTTTTCTACACTCAACGTGAACTCAAAGCAGCTCACAATGTGAAAGAACAACAGCAAATCACTAAATGAAAGAAATATGTGTTCCTTCAATGTATTCTTTCAGAGGGGAGAGAACAGGGGAGCAGCTCTGGTAACGCTAAATAACGGTGTGCAACAAGAAAGTTTCCACTTCAGTTTCAGTTCCCGGGGGTTCTGGAATAATCCCATTCCATTACCGGTTTGTTCTAGGTCGCCAATGCCATCTTGGAAATGATCCGTTTGGTTATTTCTTTTTCATGAGTTTTGGTCCACTGCACACAAGTGGCTACACATGTGCAAATGCACGCTTTTCTTTTCAAGGGAGGGTGGGGAAATGAGAGTCTAGGGCAGCTATTTTCGTGCTTAACCAAAAACAGCATCAACCATTAGTTCCCCTGCTAGTCTAAATCACTGATCCACTGAGATTTTCCTCAAGTCCAAAAACAGTCACCTGGATAGCCCACAAGAGCCTGATCTTGTCAGTTCTTAGAAGCTAAGCATGGTTGGCCTTGATTAGCAATTGGATGGGAGACCTCCAATAAAGATCAGGGTTGCAGAGGAAGGCAATGGCAAACCACCTCTGTAAGTCCCTTGCCATGAAATTCCCACTAGGGGTTGCCATAAGTCAGCTATGACTAGAGGGCACTCTCTACTCTACGAGGTGGAAGATAGGGAAATGCACTCAAGAAAACAAGATGCTGCCTTCCAAGATGAGCCCAGTGCCTACCTGCTGCTGGAAATTATGGATCAAAATGAAGCATACAAACTTTCTGGCAGGAGGGACTCATTACAATTTAGTATCCCAGATTTGTTCCGTGTTCCAGAAGCTGCTTTAACAAGCTGAACCAGGGATTTCTGTAAGTCATTTCGGCTCTTTATTCCATTAGGCACACCTCTAGTGGTAACAGCTCTGTCTTGGATGGCAACAATCTTTCCGTAGGTGTTCATTCGAGTCAAGATCTTTTCAGAAAAGGCTTTAGCTCTCTTCACGTTACAGTGAATACAACTTGTATGTACAGTGAATACAACTTACTAAGAAATAGAGATGGGCATGAACAGCAATACAAACAAAAAAAAGCCACAAACAGCCCAATCTGCTGTTCGAGAACAAGGTGTTTGTGAGGCCCCATTCTAAACGAACAGGTGGTTGTTGCAAGCCTCATTTGTTGCTCTTTGTCAAGCCAGACAGTCTGGCACCTGCAATCAATTCCCTTGGCAACGTAGGCAGGGATTGTCTGAACTCTGTCTGAACTCCTGCTGTTGACCTGGAAACCCCAATCTAAGCACAATTTAGCTTGATAGGCAGGTCTTCCTTCCAAGTGTGGAGCTCCAAATTTGTTACAAGAGAGCAAAGACCAGGGGGGAGAGGGGGTTCCCAGCTCTGGCTAGTCTTTGCAGACAGTGGAGAGGGAGAGACAGCTGCTGTTGGCATTTTGATACAGGGACAGGGAGAGTGCATTGGAGCTTGAATTTTCTTTGTGTGTGGTGGGATCTGGATCTACCCCTTCAGGTTCCAGGGCTGCTGCCAGGCTCTGGGGCCAAGCTATTATTTATTATTGGTACCTTTCCTGGTGCCTGCTCAGGTCAGGTTTCTGGGAGTGGTGCAGTAGGGATCTACCCACCCTCAGGTTCCAGGGCTGCTGCCAGGCTCTGGGGCCAAGCTATTATTTATCATTGGTACCTTTCCTGGTGCCTATGAACAGCCAACCATGAACATGTTCGTGAACAGGGTCATGTTCGTGGTTGTTCGTGAGTCCCTGTTTGTGGATGCAATGAACAATGAACATTATGTTCATTTTTTTTTCTGTTCATGCCCATCTCTACTAAGAAAGAGCCAAATGAAACTGGGAACAAGTACCTGGATAAATGTGAGATTTCAATCACACATTCAGCTGTACGTGCTTTGAATATCATATGAGAATTACTCAACACCACGTATAAAGAAAAATCAAGCATACACTGTACATAGATTATACGTGTTTTCACTGTAACTTGTGAACAGAACTACTGTGGTTATGCAACCCCTTCCTACATAACAACAACTTCATTCGATTGATATACCACCCTTGAGAACAAATTTAACGCCCACTCAGAGCAGTTTACAAAGTATGTTATTATCCTCACGACAATCACCCTGTGAGATGGGTGAGGCTGAGAGAGCTCTGAGAAGCTGTGACTAGCCCAAGGTTACCCAGCTGGCTACAAGTGGATGTGTGGGGAATCAAACCCAGTTCTCCCGATTAGAGTCCCACCACCCTTAACCACTACACTAAACTGGCTAAATGTACAGTCTACATTTAGGGGACAAATAGGGTTGCCAGGTCCCTTTACACTCCTGGTGAAAGGGGGGACCTGGCCCTTACTTTTCTTGCTGTGTTTGTGCATGTGCATTCCTGGGGTGGTGCGATGATGTCACTCCAGAAAGTGATGTCATCACACAGGATCCAGGAGCACTCCTACGCTCCATAGTGAGCCTATTTGGGACCCAACTGAGCCTGATTTGGCCCATTTGAGGCACAAATCGGCCCACTGCAGAGCTCAGGAGCACTCCTGGGGCAGTGTGATGACATCACTCCTGGGAGTGACATCATTGTGCCACCCTGGTAGTGCACCCAGATGGGCTGTCCCCCCACCGGCCAAGTGAGTGGAGGCGGGGGCAGAGGGTGCAAGCGGGGGATCCCTCACCCCCATGGGGGACCTGGGATCCCCAGGGACAAGTGGAAAAGGTGCTATTTCAGAAGTCAAATTGGACAGGAAAATATTCTAAGCCACAAGCTGGCCTCCTGCTGCTGTGTAGTTGATTGTGATGGGCTCTTTCAGACGCAATTTTCTTTTAAAATATTATATTGTGACATTAGCTGTTTTATTGACCTATATTATATCAAAATGCAAGGTTATTATAATATGAGACAGGCCTAGTAGGGATAAGAGAGGTGTAACATACTTACCTCATCTGTCGCCCACAGTTTGTAGAAACTCTCTCTCTCTCTCTCTCTCTCTCTCTCTCTCTCTCTCTCTCTCTCTCTCTCTCTCTCTCTCTCTCACACACACACACACACACACACTTACTGATGTGAGAAACAAATGCTACTTTAAGAACTCTAGAGGTCAGGGAAACTATTTCTACTTGAAATAGTCACCCAGCTGGGTGACTGTGGGTCAGTCACAGCTTCTAGGAGCTCTCTCACCTCCCCCCACCTCCTAGGGGGGGTTGTTGTGAGGATAATAATGTCATACTGAGTGGGTGTTAAGTTGGCCTGAAGGGCGGTATATAAATCGAATGTTGTTGTTGTTATTATTTTTATTATTGGTGTATTCTGCCACCTATTTAGAAGCAGCACTTGCCAAGCAACTCTTAAAAAGTGGCATGTGGGCGCAGCCAAAAAATGGCTGCTGTAGGAGGCAGAACCTGCCATACATTGACTGCTGCAGCTTACCTTCATTCACAAAGTGAAAATCCTTGTGCTGCGGTGAAGTAACATCTTTTAAAATCTGCACAGCCAATCAAATTTCCAATGGCCAATAAGAAGCCTTGCTGGGCAAAAGACACACCTGGCCTCATGCACTTTCTAAAAAGCACTTGGAGGGTCCCACAAAAAGTGTCAGGGGCACCATGCTGGGGAATCTTGGTATATGTCCTTGACTTCGGAGCATTAACTCTTGGAATGAGGAGTCTTTCCTCTTAACATCCGACCACTGATTTAATTGGTATCTTTTGCGAAGAATTAACTACTTCTACACTTTTGAGATTACATTTCATAGTAAGTAACTTTTTAGAGACTGCTAGGGTTCTAAATTCAGAGAACTTTTAGATATTTTGACAACTAGTCCTTTCTTAGTTCGCTGTAACCACCGCATATTGCATCTGGTTGTTTTTCCGTTACACGTTTTTAATAAACTGTGGCTTCCCACCCATTACTTAACTCTCTTCTGATTGGTCTTCACTCTCAGGGGTTTTCTAGGACAACTCTGGCTGCAAACTACAACCCATTTACTTTGGAGCCATGCTACTGGAATCAATGGTTCTGTTCCAGAAAGACAGAACTGTGGATTGTGGCCTTTGCAATTTTCAATATAAATCTACTATTAAATCCCCCAAATCCAGTAGCAGAAGATACTCATTATAGACACCCAAAAAATCTGCTGCGATGTTGTTTATATCACCACAATTTTTATTAAAACAAGCATCATACACAAACAAAACAGAACTGGAATGTTTGTTATTGGTTTCCAAATAAGCTTCCAGTAAGGTGGCTAAAATTTGATCATAAGCTAAGGGGGAAGTTCTTCTTACCATGCGAGTGTGTGTGTGTGTGTAAAAAGTATTGTTCATATAAAATGTGTCATCATCCAAACAAAGGGAATCATTGTATAGTTTCATAGACACAAAGGGTCCATTGTCCTTCTCATACTAGAATATCTTACTGTTTATTTCAAAAACATAAATGACCAAAAAAGACCTCCAGTGACTCTAAATCATATATACTGAGCCAAATAGCTTTTTCATGAACATTAATATCTTGCCTCCCTTTACCATCTAAACAGCTCTTAAATAAAATGTCTTCTTTACATGAGTTTGGATCCAGATTAAATTTTCAACCAGCAGAACAGAACTGTCATGTCTTCCCTCCTGTCTCCCCCAAATGTTGTTTCCTCAGAGGCCCCAAGGAACAACGTGAGGGAAGCAGGAATAGGTGGAAACTTCCAGTTTATCTGGATCCATCCCATGATCAGGATTACCTACCCTAGGCTGTTTCAAGCGTAGCAGGGCTCAAGGTTATTATCTCATAAAATTTATCCTCTCTAACCAGGCTGAGATATTAGAGACATTTCAGCTACAATCCTTTGGTTTCTTTCCTGGGAGGTACACCAAGACTGCTTTGTGTTTACAGAGGGGACATTTAAGATGGGACATACCAGAGATAACAGCTAACCCATGGTTTACATAGTCATTTCTAATATTTGGATTGAAAGATCAAGTTTCCAAATTTGCTGATTCTTTAAATCTCATTCAATTAACTTCACCCACTGTGAACACAGAATCACATTGGAGACTAAAGTAAATTCAGGAGTTGTTACACCCGGATAAATGACCATCCTGCTATTCTTCTTTGTCCTCAGGCCCGGTGTGTCCATGGAGGCAGTGCCGGCAGCCATCTCGAGCGCTGAACTGTAAAGGAGGCGCCATGCCAGCCCTCGATGACCCCCCCCCAACCCAGAAGCGGGCTATGTCCCCGCTCGCCTCTCTGACCCTTCGCTGTTGCCACCTGCCTCGGCTCAGCTCTCAGCGAGCCGGACACCCAGGCAGCACAGCAGCAAGCCAGAGCACGTGTGCACTTTGCACACACGCACAGGCAGGGGGCGCATCTCACCTCAGGCATCAGAAACCCTGGCACTAGCCCTGTTTGTCTTAATGCTGATTTCTTAAGTCACATCTGGTTCAACCCTCCAAACCCAGTTTCCCCTTGATGTAAATACTAATATTGCTTTTAAAGAAAGGTCTGCTGGAGTATAGATACAATTTTCCTTAACATTTGGGCACCAGCTGTTAATCATTGGTTTCCCATGTGAACTGCCCCTTGATAAGTGGTCATCTGCTTTCAGCCTCTGCCCTCAAAGCAACTGATAGCAAGCCAATCCTCCCTTCCTTTTTACAGGTGAGCAGATAGTGAATTGCTTCCAACTAGATTTTCCACTACTGAAAAAGGGACCACCAAAAAAGTTATGCTGATGTCTGTGACAACTGTATGGACAAATATCACACTGGGTTGAGAGGTCTGTACCAAGTAGGCAAATTAGGTGAGAAAAAGTGGAAGAAAAAATGGTTCTTTTAAACTCTGTGGCGCTTAAGAGATAGCATCTAAGGGCACATGCATCATACCAACAGATTAGGGTTGCCAGGTCCCCTTACCCTCATGGCGGGAGGAGGACCGGTGTTTACATTCTTCATTCTCCTGGGACTCTTTGCAAGTGTGATCCCATACTGGCGTGACGACATCACTTCCAGGAAGTGATGACATTGTGCAAGGTGGGGAGCACCAGCCCACTTCTCAGCGGACCAATTTGGGCCCCAAACACGCATGCTGTCAGGGCAACATGATGACGTCAGTAACATTGTCGCACCAACCTCGGGAGCATGCCCAGGGGGCCCATTCCCCGCCCTTTCTCCCTGCTGGCCAGGTAAGTGGTGGCGAGGGGCAAAAGGTGAGAGTGGACGATCCCTATACTAGGTCTCGTTTCTCTTTATGGGCATTTTCAGATCCTGAGAGAGATTGTGCTCTCAAAAAAAAATGAATCCTGTCTGTAGCTGCTCAGTTAGTTAATTGATATAGAATGTAACAAGCTTTATTCTTATGTTAAGGGGTGGAAACCATTGTTCAGACACTTTTTGAATACCTTGATGCCTTTCAGTTAATTCAGGGTGATGGTGCAATACAATGAGGATATAAAGAGTGTTCTCCCATCAGACAAAACTAGATTAATTGGATGACAACAGAGGGGGGAAACATGTAAATAAAATAAATGCTTTGTTACATGGACAATTTCACAAGCAGCGTGGTATGATTTTTTTAAACATAAGATTACTACCAAAATGGCTGTGTTCAAGATCAGGAAAGATAAACACTTTTTTCATTAAAAATAAAGCGGTAGAGTAATTTGATTATAGCTACAATCAGATACTACATTCTAGAGAAGAACAATGTCTTGGAAACGACACAAATCTCTGGCTACATAACCGTGATTTGCACATTTCGAATGATAAATTTAAAGCTATCAATAGTAAATCAATTGCAGGTATAGCAGATAAAACTGGAATAATTCATCATATCGCTATATTGAAAACACAAAGAGGACAGAGAGGTAATGGAAAGCTTTGACTGTAATTTGAAATCTGGTTTTAGGTTTTTCAAGGACAATCCTTTCTGCAAAAGTTTAACATATACATTAAAAGCCATCCATCAGCACATCTGATCCAAATATACTAATGATTTTTATTGGTCAGATCTTGAAAGAGAGGTTTATTTTAATGGAGTATGCATTAATTAACCCAGCATGTATTATCTCACAGCATATCTGGCCAAAAACTTTCATTTACACATGTTTATTGTGAAATGTTTGCATTCCCAACATTTGAAGCCCACACACAGATATTTCATACTTCTCTTCTGAGCACTTAACAAAAGTTAAAAGAAGTTATTGTTTTTGATTAATGCCTTTTTTTAAAAAAAAGTTTCAAAAACCAGATGCTCAGAAGAAATACATTCTTCATTAAAACATTGAAGCAGCATTCATATGAAAATGAAGTACTTAAAACAGAAGTTATGCAGGACTGATTTTTGATCACTCGAGGTATTCCATGGAGAATGAACTTCGTTAACTTCTCCACAGAACTCACATTAGTGTTTTCGTACTATTTTTTAAACAATATAGCAACTAATTTTACTTTATCAATTTAAGAAAAAGAAAACCACAGTAGAAATACAGATACGTGGGGTGGTGTGTTACAGATGGCAGTTCTAAGGCTGCGGTTGTCATCTTTTGATTAAGAAAAGGAAATGATTTCACTAAAAAGACATCCCTCTTGTGTTGTTTTGTTTTAACTGAGTTTGTACTTTCCACCGTACTGGACATATTTATTGAGTCTCATAAGTTACTTCACGGTTACCAACATCACTGTAATCTCAACAAACTATCTTTTTTCTTGCCAATTATCTAAATATCATAACTATAAAATATCTTAAAACATTCTCTGTCGTGTAAACATCTTAGCTACAAAGTCTTAAGTGTAAACAGTACACGGCATCAGAACAATTTTAAGTGATGTTATAAAAAAAAACTGCTCTTAAAAACTAAACAAAAATGTAAAGCTTCCATCTGGTTTATGATTTTTCCACTGCATAACTGCTGCTGTGTGCCAGTTTACTGAACCATGGCTTGCTAAAGAGATTGCTGGGGTCACAGAGAAAAAAAACCCACAAAGAACAAGACGTTAATGGCTGGATTTTCCTCCCTTTTTTCACTCTCGGTACCCTGATGTGGCTCAAACAGAATGAAGAGAACAGCATAGAAAAGACAGAACATTTTTTAAGAATGTTTTCAGGCAGCCCGTTCAAAGAAAAGCCATTTGCACAAAGATTAATGTTTTGCAAAAAGGTGTCATTTAAGCAATTACAGTCAGTTACTTTGCAACGTTATACCTGCACCACCACCACTACCAAACTAGAGCAACTTTATGCCCTTTTACAATCTCTATACACTTGCTGAAATATAGACAGTAAATTGCAGACTGGAGAAGGGGGGGAGAGTGAAGGGAGAGAAAGAAAGGAGAGGGGAGGAATAACTTTTCAGGCTCCCTTCACAGAACCTGACTCAAGTCTAAGGGGATATTAATTTAGAAATCCCACGGACTTTTCCACTGATCTGAAAGGCCAAGGGAAGCCACATTACACATTTAACTTTTCTGCAGGGAGCTGTTACGAGGAAACGTGACGTTTAACTCAGTTCGGGCAGCGAAACTGATTACCTAGTAGCCCAATCTTAAGACTGCTGCAATAGAGAATAAATGCATAGGTTGGAGACAAATCGAGGGCACAAAATCACAAACCATGACATGACACCACTGTTTGATGGATATGACCCAGCACTGTGAGCTACTATCCCAGTGCAAATATAGCAAACAGTGGAGCCAGGCACATCTGCCGTAACTGTGGAGATTTAAGGTATTAGGGAAATGATACCTTAGACTCTAGGAAGCAGACCCAGTCCCTACCGTTAGCGACACTACTATATTTGCCTAACTGAAAAGTGAGCCACTGGTTTATTCTCTTCTTTGTTTAGCCACCCCTACTGGGACTGGCCAAAAGGCAGTTCTATATAGTGTTGTGCACAAGGACATACTCGAGTCGAAATTAAACTTGAAATTAGCTGTTTTGGGTTAGTTCATGGATATCCAAAATTTCCCAAATTGCTCTCGGAATTCTGGGAGTAACAAAAGTTTATCTCCCAAAATTTCAGGAGCGTTTCGGTTTCAGGGAGACAGAGGAAGCTGGCCCACCAGACAGCTATTACTTGGCATCTCTGTCCCTTTAAAATGCAAAGGGACAGAGAAGCCCCAGCTAACAGCTGATGCAACTACCACTTGATGGTTGGTTAGACAGGTGGTCAGGTCTACTATCACTAGAAATAATAGGTCTGTTATTTCCTAAGTATGCAAAAGAGGTCAGCTCTACCCACAGAAAATAATGGGGCCATTCTTTACTCTGGGTAGACTTGGTTTCTAGACAGCCCATAAGAAATAATGGCTGCCATGATTTCCAACAGCAAGTAGAGCTGGCCTCTGGGTCCACCAACTTAACTGGCCAGCTTTGAAAAATAGTGGACGGGCAGCTGGGCGAGGAGGGGCTCTGCACTCCTATTAGGCTTCACTGCCTTCCAGATCTGCCAGGGGGTCCTGTATTCCCACAAGGCTAGGCTTTTCAGGCAAGGCTTCTTAATGTCCAAGAGTCTACCTGCTAATCCTGTGGAGCAGTGAAGACTCACAGGTGTTTGTCTGCCAGCCCAGCCATTTTACAATTCCCCCGAGGAAAGCACCCCTTTTACCTCTCTATCAACTGTGCCCAATCTCGAGAAAAGTGACTCGATCTACCATCCATTAGAAATAACGGGGATGTTATTTCCTATGGACTGTAGAGGCCAAGTCTACCTAACAGCCCCATTGCTGGTTCCCCATTTGTATCTTTCCATTTCCTCATCAAAAAGTTGAGAATCCGTGCGTGCCCCCAGAGTCTAGGAAATTCAGAACCCAAAACATGACACCAGGGCAAATCAAGGTAGCATCGTCTTACCTGGAGCATACAGAAAGTCGTGGTCTCAGTAGTCTGTACACATGATGAGAAGGGCCAGATGTCCTCTGAGAAAATCCTGGGTCAGAGAAGAACATAGAGCAGGTTACTTAATCACTCTGCCTCAGTTTTCCCCATCTGTGAAAACAGAGAAATAAATTCAGCGGAGACAAAGAGCTCTTGCACACCTATTAATGCAGGTTATCAGTTCCATTATGCTGACAACCTCCCAATGGTTATATGACTTTCCATACTTCAACACACCAATAAGAATATTCTTAAGGACAATCAATACAGAACAACACGGTGACTCCTGGGGATAGCCTCTGAGACATCTCTGTCAGGCCTGTACAACATAAGACCTCTGGGACAATGATGGTCTTTGCCCTCATTATTGGCAGTCCCCTGGCAGAATTTTTTTTAAAAAGTGTTGTCTTCAAGCCTTCGGTACCTCTCTGCCAAAACAAAGGGAGAGAATACCTGTACCATGTTTTGTGCCGCTTTTCCTCTCTCGGGATTCAGAGCTGTGCTATGCAATTTTTCTAGCTTGTGGCAGCCTGCCAACATCTGATAATCCCCCAGAGAAGCCTATTCACACATTATACTTTTTTGAGTGTAAACCTAAAACTGTATTGTGTGAATTCACAATATATACTTCATACCAGCACATTCAGAGACAGCTCGGACTGGCTGTATCTGCCAGAAGTACAATTGCTTACAAAACCCGAAAAAACATGTGGCCTTCATGTGTAAACTGCCTGTTCAGGTGTAGAAACCCATAGGCACGGGGAGCGGGGGAGAGAAGATAGGGATTGAAGAAAATAGGATGTGATAGAAATGGAAGGTAAGAGATTTGTGGAGTAGAGAAAGTGGGTATAATGAGTGGGGGTTCAGAGCTCTACAAAAGGGTGAGTTTTAGTAACAAGAGCTGACACAAAGGTCTGGCTTCTAAGGCACTGATAAAGGAGTAACAGAAATAGGGTTGCATAGAATTGTGGAGGAAAAAAGAGAGGGGTTACAAAGTGACTTCTGAAAAAGAGAGGCGGAGAGAGTTAGCACTAGAGAGGGGAACAAACTGGGAAAATTTCGAACCGTGCGGTTTGTGGCTCATCACATTTCATGAACCATGAACTTCCACAAACTTTCCCCAGTTCGCGAACCAGTTCATTTGATTCGTGAAAACGTCACTTCTGGGTCAGCAGGAAGTCTGCAGAGAGCCCATTCCCCCCCCCCCGTTGCCTAGGAAAGTGATTGATTGGCACCAGGCTGTCTGCAGTGACAAACCAAAATATGAACCAAACGAACCAGCCAAAAGTTCGTGGCGGTTTGTCAGAAATGGGCTCTGATGAACCAGTGGTTCGCGAACCACAAACTGGCCCAGATCATGACAAACTTTGGTTCATATTTCACTTCATCCCGGCCTCTAGTTAGCACAGATGTATATACAGAAAGAAAAGTGTACTGTAAGATGCAGAGAGAAAGGGGGTGTTGTTGTTGTTGTTTTAAGGCTAAAATGAAAACACCGGTTAACCATGTGGCAAATATTCTCTCTGTAACTGTTGTATGGTTAGATTCTATGATCTCCTCATGCAAAGTGAAGAGTCTTGTTCTAGAGGAAAAGAATGCTTCCTCTGGAAGGAGATTTCTCTTTTAATGGAAAGAAGTTGTAGGTTCCAACCTACAGTGTTGCAGTCTTCTTTAATTAATAAACATTTTAAAGTGGTCTTCAGAGAGATTTGAGTGTTTGCTCCGACTAACGTGTGCAATTGGCCCAATGTACCTGAATATTGTATACACAGGAGAGAGAGTGAGAGGATGTTGTTTGTAGGGGCAGAATAGGAAGCCGTAAATTACCTCCAGAAATGCAGAAGCAAACGCACCATATTAAGTTTTACCACATTACTTGTACTTCAGACAGTTTACACATCTTAAGTTTACATCACTTGATGAAGCCCCAGAAATCCTTGTTTGAGGCCAACCCAGGGCTTATTTCACAAGCAGCAAAAGTATCTTTTTTCCCCTTTTTAACTAGCTTGTGGAGCATGCAAGCAAGCTTTCCTTGCTGGCAGTAGATTTTAAGGTCATGTGCTTGGACATTTGCGAAAGTCACAATTCAAACAGTGTACTGCATTGCAATCTGCAGTTCACAGTCTTAGCTAATTGCACAAGCCATCCAGTCAGGGAACAAAAACAACACTTGACAGAATGGATCAAAATGTATATAGATGAATATACAATTCAGAATTTATGCTGTGTTTGTTACTTCTAAGAGTTATGTGCCATTGTTTTGTACTCGTGATTGGATGACTAACTGACCGACGCAGCAGAAATTCTGAATTGTATACTCAAGTTGTCGTTCATCTTGCTCTCTGCACGGCATTGGAGAGCTCCCCCATACACCCAATGGCGGGGTTGGGGGGGGGGGGAGATGCATGCAGTTCACATAACCAATCATTAAATAGGATCATTTGTCAAGTTTCTACAAAATTAAGAAGTATTCACTGCGGAAGATTTTGCAAGCAAGCAAGTAGAATGACAATCTCATGATCTGACTGTGGATGCGTAACCAATGTGTGGGGGGAAGTACTGTACAAATATTTATTTATTTATTTATTTATTTATTTAAACATTTAACCCTATCTTTCCATGTGGTGGTTCAAGGATGCTTAAACGTAAGGAATATTAAAAAATACCTACAGTTGAAATTAGAATAAAATAACCTCAAATCCCCACCCCCTCACCCCGCTCTTAAATGACACGTGCCATTCCGAGCCAGTCAAAGGCCCTGGCAAACAGGCAAGCCTTGCAGCACCTCCTGAAGATCTCCATGGTGCAGGATCCCTTCACCTCTTTATGGAGCCCATTCCACAGAGCAGGGGCCACAATGAAAAAGGTCCTGGCTTCTGGCCAATGCCAAACTGGCCACCTTAAGAAGAGGGATCGCTAACAACCATCTGCCTGAAGACAATAGTTGGTGCATAGGGTCATGTGGAAGGAGACAGCCCTCCAAATAATTGATTCTTTAGTATGATAAGGAAAAGAGGGCCCTCAGGCCTTACTAACAATCCCATCCTAAGCAGAGCAACAGCCTTCTCAGCTCATTGATTTCAATAGAAAATGGCCAGTTTACACATTACAGCTGGGTTTGGGGTCCCCGCCAAATCACAAAGCTTTGATTTATTAGGCATACATCTGGTCAAATACTGCAAACAGCTATGCATGTTATGTGGCTGCCCCTTCTCCCAAAGTCGACCAGAGTGCAAAATGACTTCTTTGAGTGATCCGAGCAGAACAGGAACATGTTAACACACAAATCTCAAGGAAACAAAAAATTAATTTGGCAGTTTTATAGTCTGATTTCTTATTCCAGGTATTAAAAGTGAGTTGCCTTGGGTATCCAAAACAATGCAGGAATGAGAGGGCAAGGGAGAAAAATTCACAGGCCGAAATCATAAGCCAAACTCATAAGCCGAAATCAGCGAACAAAAAACAAAAACACGTTCTGAAATAGTGTCAACTTAATATCCACAAGGAGACAAGTTTAAAGGTTTCAAAATCTGTACACTAGAAAAGCAAGCAGTTTCCTTCCTTGAGTGCAAATAATTTGTGTAAATCTAGCTGATACTCCTTTTTACTTAATTTGCTAATAAAGTTTGAGCGGGACTTTTTTGCCCTTCTTTTTGCAATGCCCCTTTCTATGTCGCTATTGTCACTTTCAGCTCTCAAACGCAATTGGGAGTTATAATTACATTTTTTTAAAATAGCATTAAAATGACATTAAGGGTCATAATTGGAGCTTCTTATACTCATGCACAGACCTTCTAAGATTAGCAGCAGGTCTCTCATATGGTTCATTTGGTAGATGCCTTATTAGATACCTAAATATTATACATTCGAATATTCATTCCAAACATTGGTAACTATCTTCATTCTTCAATTGGACTGAATTGGTCCACAGGCAAAAATAAGGAGACAAAGGGTTTTCATCTGGTGACTGGAGAAAAGCAGAAAAGCAAACTGCTCAACTTTTTCAGTTACATTCCTTCAAAAAAAGCCCTTAAAATACAGTCCTACCTTAGTATAACAGTCAAAATTTGGAATCCAAGCTGAAGCTTGAGGGAAAACAAAGCTGTCTTATTTATTTAGAACATTTTTATTCCAACTTTCCACCCAACTTACTGTCCTCAAGACAGCGAACAATCAGAAGCATTAAACAAGGTTTTAAGAATACACGTTATAAAACAAATTAAAAACAATTGAAAAACACATACACAGTTCAAATAGGAATGAGGGGTCAATGAAGGAATGCCAAACAAAACAGTTAAGTCTTTCACCCGCTGGCGGAAGACAATTATTGTCCCCCTCAATCTCCAAGAAACAACAAACTGATGTCTCTGAGAAGTGGTCCTTAATTATATAA
Organism: Eublepharis macularius; assembly: GCF_028583425.1. Taxonomy (NCBI): domain Eukaryota; kingdom Metazoa; phylum Chordata; class Lepidosauria; order Squamata; family Eublepharidae; genus Eublepharis; species Eublepharis macularius. The sequence goes on from NC_072805.1 coordinate 34,572,256, forward strand.
GCTATTCTTGGCAACTTTCAAGAGACTGCTTATAAATATTAGTTGCCCAAAAAGGCAATGGTTGGTTGGTTTGTGCCTAATGCGTTTTTCACTTGGATTTACAAAAACTAATAACGTTTAGCAAAAGGATCAGAAGTACCTTACAAGATCGTGCCGGGTAGGCAGAAACTATCTTTAACAAGAGAAATAAACATTGCAACATCTAATCACTCAGCCAATATATGCACAGCGCAGACAAGGTGGAGCGATCCTAGTTGTCAATGGAAGCCAATAACCACTAACTTCAAAGCCCTTAATAGCACCAAAGCCCCACTTCGCATGCTATTCTTTATGGAAGGCCTTTGACATTGTCAGGTCCATAACCTCTGGCCCTTTCTTCCTCCGGCTGGCCTTGCCCACAAAAGAGATCTGGATCGAAAATTCTACACGCTTTGCAACTCAGCGCAAACTCACCCAAGATCTATGAACCACCCATATTTCAAAGAAAACATAATCAAACAGGATGTTAACATGTAGCCAGAGGGTATTGGGAAAGGAGTAAAGACCTGAGCTGATGGAGCGGAGGATTCATTCCACGCAGCATCTTCAGTTCTCTTAACCACTAGCCAGGATTTATGTGCAGTCTAAGTGACTTTTTCAGAAAATTAAAAACCCATACCTTTCCCTTGAGCATTGCACTTGCTCAATCCAGTGAAGTTAATAGTATTAGATACTATCTTTATGTAAAGGGATCAGAGTAGCTGCACACTGCATAACTCCGGAGTACAGAGTCAATTCAATAACGGACAGGGGAAATGTTCTTTCTTGCAAGAATTTAAAGGTCTTTCACATCACCTATTTCCAGAGTCTTTAAACTGGAAATGCCGGGAATTTAATCAGGACCTCCTGTATGCAAAACAAATACTGTGTCACCGTCCCGTCCCAACTGGAATTTGTAGATTACTAACTGTCCAGAAACAGTGAGAGTGCCTGGTTTGGACTCAGATCTGTTGCCTGAAATCTGTGCAGACAACTTACTATAAGCCTCTGCTTTACTCCCTTGCTCTACTTCGTTGGCTTTTTGCCTTCCCTTTCTTGAGTGATATACATTGCACTGTGCATGCTGAGAAAGCAGGCATTTGGAATATTTGAATGTGATTGTGGGCATACGAGAACGTGATATTGCGGCTGTATGGCTGATATTTTCATGATTGCTTGAGTATACCCAATCTATCTCTAATTCAAGCCTTTTCAAGGCTTTAGTACTTCTTCCGAACGTACGACAGGAGTTTCATCTCTTTGACAAAAGACCCCTTTCTGGGCATTAGCGCATATGATTGCCCAGACTGCGTGCATTTCTTTAATGAATTAATGAAACCCTGCCCCCAAGTCATAGTTGACTTATGACGACTCCTGGAGGGGTTTTCATGGCAAGAGACTAACAGAGGTGGTTTGCCCTTGCCTGCCTCTGCAGCCCTGGTCTTCACTGGAGGTCTTCCATTCAATTACTAACAAGCCAGGTGCAAAATCTAAGCCCAAAAGCTCCTAGAAGTGAAAGGCAGTGAATGGTCGGTTTTCCTCCTTATTCTCAATCTATTTCAGTGTGTCACTGGGACCAAACTGGAAGGTGGGCCTCATTCATATGGACACGTAAGTCGAGTTGCCAACCTCCAGGTGGTGGCTGGAGATCTCTCAGAATGAGAACAGATCTACAGGAAACAGAGATTAGTTCACCAGGAGAAAAATGGCTGTTTTGGAGAATGAATTGCATGACATTGTGCCCTGCTGAGGTCCCTCTCCTCCTCAAAGCCCACCTTCTTCAGGTTCTCCCCCCCCAAAAAAATCTCCAGGAATTTCCTAGCCTGAAGCTGGCAACTAGTAGGTTTGAGAACGTAAGAGCCTTGCTGGATCAGACCAGCGGTCCCGCATCCAGTTCCATGCAAGTGGTCAACCAGTTACTCTTGAGGGCCAATAACAGGGAATAGAGGCCAAGACCTTACCCTGATGGTGCCTTCTAGGACAGGTATTCAGAGGTTTTTTGTCTCTGAACATGGAGCGTCCCTTTAGTGACCATGGCCAGTATCCACTGATGGACCTAACCTCTGTGAATTTGGCTACGCTCGATGGTTAAAGTTTCCTACTTTGGTCCCTTTGGGGCAGGAAGCATCTTGAACCACGTTGGCTTTACCAGCCAGGCTTTAACATTAAAGGGCGCCCTGGGTGGAATGCAGACGGTGAGAGACTGGTTTTGAAAAGTTGGATGAAGGAACCTTGGGCTTTACAATCCCCGTCTAGCAGACAACTCCAAAACCTATTTTTAAAGGTCATAAATTAGGTAGTCTCTTAAATGTAATTCAATCGTCCACCGTGATAGTAGCTAGATTCTATTAGTTGTCCCATGCATTTGACAAAAACAGAGCTCCATTAACATTATTCACTTATAGCTTCCTTCTATAAGTAGATATTCTGCTCAACTGGCTTTAAATAGATTCCTTTTTTTCCTCCCCCCACCCCTAAAATTGCTATTAAGCATATTTTTACTGCAAGGACAAAGTAGGCATGGGATTATGCCTGACTCCATGCAAAGGATAGATTTTCAGCAAGCAGAACCGCATTCCTATGAAGTAAAAATACTCTATATAAGCCGATTGTTTCTATCTTTGCTCAGTAAGGGCTCTCCCCCGTCTGATCTTTAAGAAATTACACCGAGATAGCCTCAGCGGACGAACAGGGCTGTTCGGTTAGCTAGTGCACTCTGCATCCAGTGTCCTTGCCTTTGGAAAGTTTCAGTTACACCTCAAATTTAGGTGCCTTCCACATTTCCGTCTTAAGCCAGTTATCTGTTGCTGCCTCAACTGTGTGTAAAGCCATATGGGGGTGGCTTTTCCCGACAGTATTTATATATCTGTTTATGAACCAAATGTGAATTGCTGTAGCCATTTCAAGCACTGCTGCTTTTTCTGGCACTGCAAGTGGTTGCCCTCCATCCCAGGGCTAACACAGCTATTGCATTTTTTAAAAAATCAGCACAAAAATATTGCTAAAGCATTGTGATGATAGACACAGCAGGTTCTCTGATTTCCCAACTTTCATTTTTTTTAAAAAAAGTCTCTAGCAGAGGTAGGCAATGGCAAACTACCTCTGTTCATCTCTTGCCATGAAAACCCCTTGCCATGAAAACCCCAGTTTTCATGGCATACGTCAGCTGTGACTTGAGGGCACTCTCCACCAACAAATCTCTAGCATCTTCCATTGAAGAGATATAATGGAAAAGCCTTGTCTCCACAACGGAAGCTGCTAGAGGCTAACTTTTTTTAAAAAAATGAAAGCTGGGAATTCAGAGAACCTGCTGCACATTGTTACAATGCTATAACACTACAGCACTAACGTTAGGGTTGCTAGCCTCCAGGTAGTGGCTGGAGATCTCCCGGAATTACAACTGATCTCCAGGCCACAGAGATCAGTTCACCTGGAGAAAATGGCTACTTTTGGGGGTGGGCTCTACGGAATTATGCCATGCCAAGGTCCTTTCCCTCCCCAAACCCCACTTTCTCCAGGTTTCTCCAGGTTTCACCCCCCAGATCTCCAGGAATTTCCCAACTTGGAGCTGGCAACCCTAACTAACGTACATGCATTCAAAAAAAGACGCTGGAATTGGGTGGGAAAATTAAAAAGGCAGCACTGCCAGAAATGTTACAGACATTTCAAACAGTACTCCACATTGAATGGGAAGCGCATTGCAAACCTGAGAATGGGAAAAACAGGATTTTTTTTAAAAGGCTCAATCTTGCAAGTTTTACACAAGTGGCTTTGAATGAAAAGGTAAACAAAAATCACGTTTTGCTTGTGGCTCACTTCCTGACCCTGTGCCACACCTTCAACTGGGTCAAAGAAGAAAAATTTCCCGTGCGTTGACAATGTCTCCTCAGTCTCATTAGACAATCAACAATACATATGTTAATTAATTATATATTTCAACTTGCTTCTTATTATATAACCCAGAACCATACCACATATTAACGATGCAAAATTATACAGGCATCATATATACTTCCAAAATCAATCAATTAAAGTTTACCATTCCATGTTAGTTTCCAATTTGTCTTGGGAATTTCTGACAACTGTGTTCTTTGAAAAAGATCTTTGGAAACGGACCTTATGGGGATCTGGACCGTCCGTTAGAGAAATGTGGTCATAGAACTATCAATGTATACCAAAGGAATATAACAAAGGTCTACTTGTGATCTGTGACTTCAAAGTGTCTGGGATTACTCTTGGACTATACCCATATTGAATTGAACTGGAATATAAGGCGAATCAACTCCATATATGATAAATTGTGTCAGGTGGTGCCAATAAGCATTTGCACTTTAACAATAACTACAGCACTTGGAGCACGGGACACTTTAATTGATGTGAAAACCCCTCCAGGGGTCACCATAAGTCATCTATGACTTGAGAGCATTCTCCACCACCCCATTAATGACATCACATCCTCCCCAAACTGCCCTACCCCAGGCACCATCCCCCAAATTTCTCAGCATTTGCCAAGACAGTGTAGGGAACCCTACTTCTTGAATATCCTGAGATTGTTCCAAAGTGGACACAGCTGCTGATCTCACCGAAGGACTCTAATTCTCAGCCTTCCCTACTATGTTCCTATATATTTTACCAGTGCTTAATTTGGTGTTATGTTTTTTACATAGGTAGAAAACAGTCATATTCAACAACTCATTTTCAAAAAATATTAAAGAGCTATTTTCCCGTGGGTGAGTTGGAAGAGTACTGTTTTTCCATTATGGTTCCCATTGTTTTAATTTTATATATTGCGCACATGTGTTCTCGCAGAGACGCACACTTAGTGATCAGAAACATCTGGGGTGCCTATGCTGTGGAGAAGGTCAGCTCTGCTTCTGCTCCCGCTGCCTGTCTTTATGAATTTATTAAGAACTGATTTGCTGGTGGTATGCTCTTGGAACATTGTTGGAGGGCACAGGTTATATTCAGTAGCAATTCTCCCCAATTACTGGTACCGATCGCCCTGTAGATGCTATAGGGAATACCTCTCCTTTCTCTGCAGAACTACAACACGGGGAAAAGTTACAGAAATATGAATGCAAGATTGGAGTAAAAAGTGGCAAAGAGATACAAACTACAAGTTTAAAGAGATGCAAACTACAAGTATGCTGCTTTAAAAAAAACGGATTTTTGCTTAAACTATTGGAGTGGTAACCAACTCTGTGAAGTTTCCTTATTGTGACTAAGGGCCAAGCTAGAAGTGACGAGTTACACTTGAATGGCAGTGGAGTGCAAGTGGAGCGCAAGTGAACAGGGAGTTATACATGTGAGGGCCAAGCTACAAGTGACGAATGACACTTGAACGGTAAGTGTATTTCTCCCTGTTCACTTGCCCTCCACTTGCGCTCCACTCAATCCACTTGCCATTCAAGTGTCATTTGTCATTTGTAGCTTGGCCCTGAGTCTGTTCACTTGCCATTCAAGTGTAACTCGTCACTTCTAGCGTGGCCCTCAGACCATTGGCCCCTCAGTATTGTCTACTCAGCAGTCAGTCAGTCAGTATTGTCTACTCAGATGGGCAGTAGCTCTTTAGGGTCCCACGAGGAGGTCTTTCATATCAACTACTGCCAGATCCTTTAAACTGCACGTGCCAGATAGTGAACATGGGACCTTTGCCTCTTCCATTAGCCACAGGCCCTCCTCAACATGCCTTCATACTATCAGAACTCTTTCATTCCCACATTTTCGAAACAGCAGTTAGCTTACTCCTACATTATCTTCAGCAGTAGATTCCTTAGCTGCTGCGCGACTCACATTTTCATTTTGGTGGGGATTAAACTATTATTGTTCTCCTTTGCTTTGATCCATATTTGCAAACTAGTCCCTCTCCCATATTCTCTTGCGTAGAGAAAATGGAATGGGAGAATGCTGCTTTTCTATCCAACTGTTTCTTCCCAGAAGGATAAAAGTATCAGCAATCTGCCCTCCACACCGTATTTTTTTTCCCAGCAAATCAGGGAAATCAGCAGTAAACTACTGTTATAACTTCTGGCAGTAATTTAACACCGAACGATTGCAGGTCATATACAGATCCTACAGTGGGAGATGAGACATCCAGCAGTAAATCACACAAGTTGTGCATTAAAGCAAAATGCTACCATTCGACACAATACTCTGAAAACGTTAGAACAAGACTGTGCCAGAAGAACATGCACCCATTAGCTGAGCAGAGTGGTAGATACAGCCCACTGGAATAAACCACACTGGCATTCAGAGAGGCCCTATATTAAGAAGACAGTAAATATAATAATGTTTTGGAAACTGTTTGCATCAAATATCAACAGCACAACTGGCTAGCACACCACAGATTATTGTCTAAAAATTTTCAAAATGGAAAAGATTGATTGATGATGCCACTGATCAGAAAGGGAAATTTTATAAAGAATTACCCTGGGCACGAACAGAAATACAAACCAAAATTAAGCACGAACCAGGCCAGTTTGTGGTTCACAAACTACGGTTCGTCAGATCCCATTTCTGATGAACCACCACGAACTTTAGTCTGGTTCGTTTGGTTCATTTTTTGGTTCATCACTGCAGACAGCCTGGTGCCAATCAATTGGTTTCCTAGGCAACAGGGGATGGACTTCCTGCAGACCTTCTACTGACCTGGAAGTGAGCTTCTTCTGACCCAGAAGTGATGATTTTCTGACCTGGATGTGATGTTTTCATGAACCAAACAAACCGGTTCGCGAACCAGGGGCAGGTTTATGAAAGTTTGTGGTTCATGGTTTGTGAAATTTGATGAACCATGAACCATATGGTTCATTTTTTCCCCGGTTCGTGCCCATCTCTAGTCTTGGATCCAAACTTTTTCTTTTCTTTTAATTCCATCTTACCCAATTGCCCTCCTTTCTACAACTCCCAATCCATATGGCTTTTGTCCATGATCTCCAGCACTTTCGTGGTCAAAAGGATTTGCAACGTGATACAACGTCTACAGATACTAAAAAAGAACCTTCAAATTTGCTGCTTAAAAAGGAAAAAAAAGATCAGATTTTTGCTTAAGCTAAGGTTCCACAACAAGATACCCGTGGGCACCACCGACACATTACTTGGTGCCCACTCTTCCATCCTTTTTCACCAGTAGAATAGCTTGTTGGATCCAACCCACAATTACACCCTTCTAAGCCAATTTATTTCAATAGAAGCAGATGAATGAAACTCTGCTTACGATTGCACTATGAATGCAAGGCCCCATTTTATGTTTTAAATATCTACGGTGCTAAAGTTTTGGTATCAGAAAACCTGTCTACGGTAAACATGAATTGTGTAAGGTTAAGGGTTTCTTTCCTAGTCGGAGGACATATTCAGAAACATATAAATCAAGAAGAGTACGGGATGCTGGGGGATCTACAAGACTTCAGAGTTTTGAACTCCATAGCTTTCTTCCCTTTTTTAAAATCAAAAGGTGAAATTTCAATTTAAATTTGCTGCTTTCCAAAGATTTGGATTTTAAGGAGTTGCTATATCCACACAGACAGCAATGCAAAAACAAAAAGTTACACCAACTTCCCTATTTTGGAAACAATTTGTCTGTACATTAAAGAAAGAGAGAAGGGAAGGAATTAAGTCCTAAACACTGTAGGTATAAACACAAACAGCTTTATTGCAGGTTTTTCCAGAACTCCCCCAAAGACTCCCAGAGACTGATTCAGGGAACAATTAAAAGTATGGAAACGTCATGTGATTTTTGTCACTGATCTTTTCCATGCAAAGTCAGCGTGCATGTGTGTTCAATTCTAGGTTCAAAATTGAAGACTTATGTGGAGGAAATTCTAAGTGAAAAATTAAAAATAGCCATTGGGTAAACCCCATTTCCCATATAAAATGCTGGTCAACTAATCATAACAAGAGCAAGGGAAATTATGCAATTAGTCATTGGTAGCAAATCTTATTCAAGCCAAGGGGGGTGGCAATTCCTTTTCCTTTGTGTTGGCCCATTGCTTTCTAACTAGCTGCAGGGAAACAGCAGGGAGTCTTTGGGCCTTGCTGTACTTTGAAGGTAAACATGTGCAACAGTAGTCCAGTGGCCTTTTACAACAGGCACTGGAGCCTCGAGGTAGGTGAAATTGCCCACTTGGGGATAATTTAGATGTTAGTTTAAAACATAGAATCATAGAATCATAGGATTGGAAGGGACCTCCAGGGTCATCTAGTTGAACCCCCTGCACAAGGCAGGGAATTCACAACTACCTCCCCACACACACACACCCCAGTGACCCCTGCTCCATGCCCAGAAGATGGCAAAACACCACCAGGATCCCTAGCCAAACTAGCCTGGGGAAAATTGCTTCCTGACCTCAAAGTCAGGACTCTTGCTCTGTGCCCAAAAGACAGCAAAACACCATCAGGATCTCTAGCCAAACTGGCCTGGGGAAAATTTCTTCCGGACCCCAAAGTGGTGATCAGAATTACCCTGGGAGTTTGAGAAAGAGCCACAAGTACTAACATTGATGTAACCCTTTCTCCCTCCCTCTTGTGATCTGCCTGGGCTCACAGAATCAGCATTGCTGTCAGGTGGCCATCTAGCCTCTGCCTAAAAACCTCCAAAGAAGCAGAACAGAGCAAGCAGAGCATCACATGTCCTTTGGGTAACAGGGAGGGATACGGTCCCAGAAAAGCAATATTATGGCGCAGGTTGAGCTAGAAAACAAGAACATTGTGATACAGAACTTCAAATATGATTGGGCATCCTGGTTTGTTCTTCATTCTCTTAAACAATTTACCGGTGAACTTGAGCTTCATGGACTTCAAATCCAGTCAAAGCAGTATGCAACTGATAATGCCATCTCTACTTCACATAAGAAGCTATAGCTTACATCTAATTTTATCAGTGCCTCCCTCCTTCCCAAAGTTAAATTTGTAGATGATTTAGGAGAACGGGGGGAAGCCTTCAGCTTATTATGCATTCCCGGGGAGGTCTGTCTGGCCTCTACCAGAGCCAGGGCCTTTTCAGTCCTGGCTCCGACCTGGTGGAACTCTCTGTCTGAGGAGACTAGGGCCTGGCGGGATTTCTTATCTTTCCGCCGGGCCTGCAAGACGGAGATGTTCCGCCAGGCATTTGGTGGGGGCTAGGATGTCCTCTTGCTGGCCATACCACTGAAGATCCTCCACCACCCATGCAGGAGCTCATAAAGTGTGATGCAGGTCATTATGTAAGAGCCAAGCCCTGTGCCTAAAATGCTGAATTTTAATATTTATACCCACCATTTGAGAAATTTTATTGCACGTTGTTTTTAAATGTTTACTTATAATTTTTTTTGTCTTAAACTGTATGTTATAAATTGTATGTTGTTACACTGCCCTAAGCCCGTCCGACAGGGAGGGCGGTCTAGAAATGTAATAAATAAATAAATAAAATTCTAAAGTTCTAACTGTTGAGTGTGATTTAGCAAGAGAAATATGAAGCTAATATTAAAGAACACATATTGGCAATGAAGCAACGTTGCATGGCACGTGTTTTCACACCCAAATACACATATGGTGTTTGTTGGAGCTTGCATCGCAAGTAAATGAGTGATCCTCATATGCAAAACATGTGTTAGAGCAATTTATTAGCTCTGGCCATTAAAAGACACGATTCTCAAGCCCTGGTTGAATAATACTTCAGGGGTGGCACTTAAAGATTTTCCATTCTCTAAGAAGGAAATGCCCCACAAACAATAAAATATGGGACGATTTCTCTAATTAGATAGAAATTGTACCCATCAACAAAAGATGCCAATTTAATTCAGTAGCTCAAGAGTAAAGCTGAGAGAGGCAGTCAGCATATGACTTCTGGAGCATATTAGCTTCTCTCAAACCCCAGATGTTGAATGGAAATGGGAAATATGGTGCTTTTTCTCAGGCATGTGAGACGTGGTAAATTTAAAAAGCTCTCAAATCATGTAGCAGAATTTCAGCCCTAGTAAAGATGCATCTTTGGGTCACTTACACACAAGACATAATGGAATCATAGGCCACCAGAAACTATACTGGACAATGAATAGCTGTTCCTATTGGACCTGTATGAAGTAGAGATGGCACAAACTGGGGGAAAAATGAACCATGCAGTTCGTGGTTCATCACATTTCATGAACCACAAACCATGAATTTTCACGAACCTGCCCCCGTTCACAAAATGGTTCATTTGGTTTGTGAAAACATCACATCCAGGTCAGCAAATCATCACTTCCAGGTCAGCAGAAGGTCACTTCCGGGCCAGCAGAAGGTCTGCAGAAAGTCCATCCCGTGTTACCTAGGAAACTGACTGATCGGCGCCAGGCTATCTGCAGTGACGAATCAAAAAATGAACTAAACAAACCAGTCTAAAGTTTGTGGTGGTTTATCAGAAATGGGCTCTGATGAACCATGGGTTCGTGAACCACGAACCGGTCCGATTCGTGCCAAATTTTGGTTCGTATTTCGGTTCATGCCCATCTCTAGTATGAAGTAGTCTTCCCTCTGGTCCACTGGCTGGGTCCACATTCAGGAGCTGGCTGGTCCCCTCAACACTTGGCTCTTAGCCAGCTTCTCATCCATGCTTCCCTCTCTGCATTACTGGTGGCTCTTTTAATCTGGATGGAGTTGTATTCCTCAGCTAGTGGTTGTAGTTTCTGTAACTTGCACTGGGGTTTTGGGTTTGCTAATTGTTTTCTTGCTTTGTCACAACTTTAGGTAGGGGTGGTTGTGGCACTGGGTACAGATCCTTTGGGGGGGGGAATATCCTACAAGCCCAGTTTTCCCATTACTGGGGATCCCCTTAAGGGATCTTGGGGTTATGTGTGGCAGGGACATGCTCAGCTCGAGGGCGGTTGCAGGCATGCTCACTCCCAAGTGGCAGGGGATCCACACAGAAGCGTGCACCCATGTGGAGTTCTGTTTACTGTCATTCCTTGTCACCAGCAATGCAGATTCTGTGAACCTGGGCAGATCATGAGGGGGAGGGCAGATTGGGTTACATCAGTGCTTAGTTCTCATGGCCCCTTCTTACATGTCCAGGGTAATGCTGATCACCACCTTGGGGTCAGGCGTCAATTTTCCACAGGCCAGTTTGGCTAGAGATCCTGGAGGTGTTTTGCCATCTTCTAGGTATGGAGCAGGGGGTCACTGGGGCACTGCGGCAGTCGGGGGGGGGTAGTTGTGAATTTCCTGCACTGTGAAGGGTGTTTGACTAGATGACCCTAGAGATCCCTTCCAACCCTATGATTCTATGATTCTAAGTCTTGGATATATGTCCCATGCAGCACCAAGGCTCCATACGCTGTAAACCAATGAAGTTGTGGCTCTTGTAATTCCAACAAGTTGTCTTTTGTCTTCTGTCACCATGCTTCCCCCCCCCCCACCCTTGATGGTGGGCCTGCAATCGAAACTCTCTGGAGCAGCTGAAAATATCTCACACATTACAAGTTTCCACTCCACTTCCAGAGTTTGTGCTGGAAGCAAGAAAGAACAAGAGCAAGGAAGACCAATTTCTGCCATTTTTTCCCTTTCTTCCTCATATCACACCCCACTTCCTCAGGAGCAGTAGGCGGTGCATGGATTGCTGGAGGAAGAGAGCATCAGCAAAAAAAAAATCCACAAATTTGGTCACTTCATAGAAAGAGAACATCCAAACCAACATCTCCAGACATGACAGAAGAAGGCTAGAGATTCCATCCCTCACAGATAGCAATGTCAAACACTTCTTGAACAATCTATTCACAGTCCTTACAGCTTTTCATTGAAATTCTTACTATCTAGCCCATGGATACGTGAACCTATTACAGGTATCGATATATACAGCACTTCTAATATACAATTTACAGAACAACACGCAAGCAGAGGGTAAAAAGGAAACAAATTGGCTGAGATTAAGCATTCGTGCAGATGTTGACCCAGGCGTAGAAAGTTAAGGATTAAGGCTGACTTGCTCAAGAATCTGAACAACAACAGATTGGAGTATTTCAAATCCTTTAACACTGCCAGGGGTTGGTAAAGAATACCGGGGCAGACGGATAAGAGCAATATTTGATTACTAGACCCTTCCAAGAAGAGAAATATGCCTTAGTTCTTTACTGCTAAATCTTCCACATCCACCATACCATTTTCAGTTGTAACCATAGGTCATAAGAAATAAGGAAGAGGTTGCAAAGGTTTTAAATTTAAACTGGGCCTTGCTAGAGTTCGACATCATTTCACTGCTGAGCTACAACACTATGGACTGTCTGAAAGATAACGCTGAGTATTTCTGAGATTGCACAGACTGCCATTTTCTCTTAGGGTTCCCAACACTGCCTAGGGTGATGGACTTGAGGATGGTGCCTGGGGAGGGTGGACTTTGGAGGGGAGGGGATGTGACTTCTAGGTAAGATTCTAGGCTGTCTTCCAAAGTGTCTGTGGACTTTACCTTAGAAAACGGGGGGTGGGGCCTAAAGAATCACTATGCGGAGGGCATTTTTTCTGACACTTCTCAGTTCCTTGGGGTCAGGAAATTGAGACTGGGGTGGGTAAATCCGTGCCCCAGGCAGGTAGGTAAAGGTGCAAGCACCGAGTCATTACTGACCCATGGGGGATGTCACACCATGACATTTTCTTGGCAGACTTTTTATGGGGTGGTTTGCCATTGCCTTCCCCAGTCATCTACACTTTACCCCCACGAAACTGAGGGCCAAGCTACACTTGAACAGCAAGTGTATTTCTCCCTGTTCACTTGCCCTCCACTCAATCCACTTGCCGTTCAAGTGTCATTCGTCACTTGTAGCTTGGCCCTGACTACTCATTTTACCGACCTTGGAAGGATGGAAGGCTGATTCAACCTTGAGCCGGTTACCTGAACTCGGCTTCCGCCAGGCTCGAACTCAGGTCGTGAGCAGAGCTTGGGCTGCAGTACTGCAGCTTACCACTCTGCGCCACAGGGCTCTTGTCCCCAGGCAGGTAAACCGAAGCCGTATTTCCTCTACAACCTGTGTCCAGAATATAAATTATGGAACATGGCTTCTAGGTCATGGGATGAGGCTTCCATGCAGTAAAAAGGGGGGGGGAACCCTCTAGACTGCAGTTCTAAGTACATTTACTTGGGTCCCGAATCTTGTTGAGCCAGTGGGCACATTTAGAATTTTGTTAAATGAAATAGGTGTCACCACAAAATGATTGCCACAGGGACAGTCACAATATGCTGACATGCTTATCCAGGATAAGTTCAGCTACTCAGCTGGCTTATTAGAGCAATCTGAAGTTCCCTGTTTTATTTTGCTTCCATTTTGGATTTTACTATGCAGCTTCCATTGCGTCCGCTAGTTCTCGCCCAGCACAACTTTCCAGAGTGATTCGGTTTTTAACGTCCCTCACACATGGGACAAATAAAAATGTAAATATGGTAATAAGCTGTGAGGCTTTTGGAGACTATTTTGTGGACAAGATCTTGTCACTCTGCCGGCATCTGTCCACCACGGTCGATGCAGTACGTGTACCTCTAGGTCGTCCCCTTGGTCGTCCTCTGGGTTGATATTAGATCAATTCAGGCCACTCTCCCAGGAGTAGGTAGGCAGAGTCCTGCATGCTGTGAAACCTACCACATGCTCACTGGACCTGTGCCCATCATGGCTGGTGAAAACTGGTGGTGATGGGATTTGGGCACCATTAGCTGATATCATTAATCTTTCTCTGAGTTCTGGTTTTTTTCCAGACTCACTGAAGGAGGCAGTGGTGCAGCCCTTATTAAAGAAACCATCACTGGATCCTGTTGATCCAGCCAATTACCGCCCAGTTTCGAATCTTCCGTTCCTGGGTAAGGTAATTGAGAGAGCAGTAGCGGAACAGCTGCAGGTATACCTGGATGATGCCTCTATCCTGGATCCATTCTAGTCTGGCTTCGGGCCTGGCCATGGTACAGAGATGGCTCTGGTCGCTCTCACAGATGATCTGCGGTGACACCTGGACCGGGGCAGGTTGGCACTGCTGATACTTTTAGATCTTACGGCAGTGTTCAACACGGTCGAACATAATCTTCTGATCCACTGCCTTGCCGATGTGGAGATTCGTGGAACAGCCCTGCAATGGCTGAACTCCTTCCTTCGCAATCGGGGACAGAGGGTGGCACTTGGGGAAGAGATGTCCGTTCTTTGGTATGCGGCATCCCTCAGGGGGCGATTCTTTCCCCGATGCTATTTAACATCTTTATGCGCCCCCTTGCCCGGTTAGCCTGCAGCTTTGGGTTGGGTTGTCAACAGTATGCGGATGACACTCAGCTCTATCTGCTGATGGATGGCCAGTCTGATCTCGCTCTGAGGGTCTTGAGGCTGTGATGGTATGGTTACATCAGAGTCGCCTGAAATTGAATCCCCTGAAGACAGAGGTTCTGTGTCTGGGTCGTGGGGCGATCGAGCTGGGGACTCAGCTCCCAGCCCTCGATGGGGTACAATTGAAACCTTCGCCAACGGTGAGGAGCCTGGGTGTGACCTTGGATGCCACATTTTCAATGGAGGCCCAGGTCACAACTGTTGCCAGGTCTGCCTTTTTTCATCTTCGACAGACCAGGCAACTGGCGCCCTATCTTTTGCCCCAGGATCTGGCCACAGTAATCCATGCAACAGTCACCTCCAGGCTAGACTACTGCAACTCACTCTACGCTGGGCTGCCCTTGGGCCTGACCCAGAAGTTACAGCTGGTCCAGAATGCAGCAGCATGCATCCTTACCAGAACGCCAATCCAAGCGCACATTCATCCTGTGCTGTGCCAGCTGCACTGGCTTCCAGTGAAGTTCCGGATCTGGTTCAAGGTGTTAACCTTGGTGTTTAAAGCCCTTCACAGACTGGGACCTGCATACCTGCGGGATCGCCTCTTCCATTACGTCCCCTGCAGGGTGTTGCGCTCTGCAGACAAGCAACTCCTGATGGTCCCCAGCCTGAAGGACATCCGTCTGGCCTCAACCAGGGCCAGGCCTTTTTATGCCCTGGCCCCGGCCTGGTGGAATGCTCTCCCACTGGAGATCCAGGCCCTGCAGGACCTGTTGCAGTTCCGCAGGGCCTGTAAAATGGAGATGTTCCGCCAGGCCTTTGGCTGAGTGCCAGCGGGTGTCCTCCTTCCTCCACCTAAGACCACCACTTTTTCTGGGGCTGCCCTCAGCCATCTGCTATGCCTGTATACGGACTCCCAATATTTGTTTAAATAGCCTGGTCCTGGACTATTTTAATGACTTTTTAAAATGATTGATTTTATGGTTTTTTGACTTTTAATGTATTTTTTGAATGTTGTTAGCCGCCCTGAGCCCATCTGTGGGGACGGCAGGGTATAAATCAAATCAAATAAATAAATAATCCCCAAGACGCAAGAAGCAGGCAGGTACTAAGAAACAAGTGCGTTGGCAGATAGAGAAGAAGTGCATTTGAATTCTGCAGAGTGGAATAAACCTTGCATCATAAATACCCTGTTGTTCAAAACTGAGTGCAAGCCTAAGAAGAGTTACTCCAGTCTAAGCCTATTGATTTCAATGGGCTAAGACTGGAATAACTCTTCTAAGAATTGCACTCTAAATGTCTGGAAAACTATCAGATTCTAAAATTCATCTAGACAGCACAGCTGAAAACCTAGATCAATTCGAATCTTACTGGCAGATATCATATGACATATACAGAATGTGTCCAAAATATTCTTCAAGCTCAAGAGTCAAAGATATTTAATTAAAATTGACCAGAATCTATCTTCAGTCTTTCTGCCAAAAAAAGGAGGGAGGGAGAGAGACGGAAGTCAATTTTTCAGCTAAATTCAAAGATTAAATATGATTAAAATTTCTGTAGAACGTCTAGCATTTCTGGAATAGACTATCACGGTTATCAAAATATTGATAGTCATTGGTAAGTGACTTCTGGTGTTTAATCAATGTTATTTTTTTATCATCCAATTTTTTTTTCTTCAAGTCAGCTTTAAACACTAAACTACATTTCATCAAGGTTGGTAAAATGTTTAGAAAGGAACAGATGTCGGAATATGGGGATTGCCAATAACACTGACGGAATCCAGTAATTTCTTTCCTGTCCAAAGGCAAAAGAATGAAGAATAATCTCAACTGTATACAATAATAGAAGATTTACTGCAACATTAATGGCTATAAAAAATAAAAGTACATAAAAGCTATCTCCATTTTTTTCCCCAGCCATCACTAAGGGCAGTGTTTTTCAATTTAAGGCAATTTTCACATCAAAGCAAAAGGAGGCTATGTATTTTTAAGCCTTAAATATCTATAAAATGCAGCGGATGGTTCAGACTAATGTATTTGTTGTTTCCAACTGCACATTAGACAATTGTATGGGGTAGTAATTGGTGCTAAACCTCCAAACGTATAGATGCAATCTCTTCTTTAAGAACGCTCCTCTGTTAGTTCTTTGCAGATTGTAACATTTACATAAGAGTTGGGTTGAACAAGAGACATAAATATAGCCAAAACTCTTAGGACTACATTCTTTTTAAAACTGCCCTCTAAAAAAACTACCCTGCAATTTGCAAACCGAATTTTCTACAGACTATTCTTGGAGGCCTTTTGTGAATGAAGGAGAAAGTGACTCAAAGACTGAACTGGTTAATCACAATTTTGCAATCATCCTCATATTGTAAAATTCAGATTTCTAACGTGCTGATGGTTTTTTAAAGAAGAAACAAATATAATGTCAAGGAAAACTTCTTGAAAAGACCAGGGGAGGGATCAACAAACGACATCTTTACAACCTCGTTTTCCAAATAAACACCCATTTGGAAGAGTGGGAACAGATCATGGAGACAAACTACCGAGTTTTTGTGCATCCGTTACATCTGCTGTGTGTGTAAGATGCTGCTGGAGGAAGGGGGGGATATGTTAGACCTGGTTATATGTCTCATTCTGGTCACAATGTAGATGTGACAGGTTGCACATCCTCATAGTACTTGTGTAATGTCCTCCCCACAAAGAGGGGGGAGTCCATAACAGTAAACACTCCCCTCACCAGTAAGACATCCTTTCCATGGAGACAAGGAGAGGGGGGCCACAGAACACTGTGAGTCCTTCTACTCTTGAAGGAACAGGGCCAACGTTTATAAACCAAGAACTATTTCACACCAAGGTTCCAATACATAATGGCTCTACTATACATCCACAGTCCTTAGAAATGTTCACGGGAATGTTCTAATAAGGAAGATAACATTGTCTTATTTTGAAAGGAAGCAGTACAAAAGAGAGAGTCACGGCAGTGCAAGCCGATTCCAAAAAACAAACGCCGTGACCTATTAACTACTCCTATTTAAAGAGATATTAACATGAGTAATATATTTATCTCAAAATGTATGTATATATACAAATGAAGTGATATATTCAAGAGTTTATATCTGGTTACAATTTAAAGGCAAGCATCAATTGATTCATATCTAACTTTAAGGCTGATTCCGCACACATTGGATAATGCACTTTCAAAGCACTTTATCAATCGTTTGAGGTGGATTTTTTGTTCCGCACACAAAAAATCCGTCCCAAATGATCTATAAAGAGGATTGGAAGTGCATTATCCAACATGTGCGGAATCACCCCATCTTTACCAAAGTTAAAGTGCAGGGTACAGTGTAAACATATTTACAAAATCATTCCTATGTTGATTGACAAAGTGCTAGTGCCTATTATATAACAACCTAAGTTGTATACAATGTAACCATGACATACAATGTCACTCCAATAAACTATTTTTACAAATTTAAACAGATGGTGCAGAAGGTCCAATCAATGTGCAAAAAGCCTCATATAGAATCAAATAAGGTTCTTTCTAGGTTATTTCGTGGAAACCATCTTCTGAAGGGATCCAAAGATGAATATAAATGAAAGCTGATAATAACTGCAACGGGAAGCCAGCAGAAGAATAAGGCACTGCCACTGAATCACTTCTGGGATTACTCAGAAGGTGAACTTCTTTGTTCATGAGCTACACAGAGATCGGTTATGGCAGATGCGTAGAATGACTCCCCTAAAGATTTATAACTAATTAAGTGTAGCCACAGCTTTTGCCACCATCTTGCCTACGGTTGACAGAGACACAGTTAAGAGCACTGGCTGGAAACGACAAGCATGTGTATTAAATATCAGACGAATTTTCAAACTGAATGAACAGTTCAGCAATGGAGATCTGTGAGATCAATAACTCAAGTTTCTGGACAGGAAACTCTCAAGAAGATTTTAAATATAACTAAGGTCTCCTGTCTCATTACACTGCAATGTATTTATAGATCTATGAAGTTTTTCTAACTCTTATCTATGACGATAAGAGTTTTTCTAACTCTTATCTATGACGATATACCCCCAAGATTGGTTGAGGCTATGTGAAAGAAACCTCTCTCTTTGATTCAAAGTC
Source organism: Eublepharis macularius (assembly GCF_028583425.1). NCBI lineage: Eukaryota > Metazoa > Chordata > Lepidosauria > Squamata > Eublepharidae > Eublepharis > Eublepharis macularius. The sequence continues at coordinate 34,590,639 of NC_072805.1, forward strand.
GGATTAAATGTCGCTTGCCCCAATCCACTCCCACATAAAAATGTTGTGTCAGAATGTGACTTCAGAATGCATATCTTATTGGGACCAAAGCCTGCTCGTGCACATATGTTATTCCATACATATCAGGGCAACTATATACACTTTTAATCTTTACATCTGGAAGATCTGTTTTGTTTAAGAATGGAGTGCTCTGGTTAAAGTGCGTTGATTACCGGGTGTCATTTAGCGGCAGAATGTGTGGCATATAAATATTTAAATAAACAACTCAATAAATTAACTATGCAATAATGAACACATAATAAACATAAATTGACTGATGAATGCAAGTGGTCCCTGCAACTATAGGAAGCAAGTGACCAAGATACACCTTGCCCCTTTCTCACCATTTTGCAATGTGTTGCCAGTGTATGAAAATATTCTAAAACCGGGTTTGAGTTTACCTTAAATAGACTGCATAAACATCAGCTACGGTTGTCATCTTTTTTTTTTTTTAACCAAGTGAGAAATCAGATACATTATGCTAATACTGAATAAAATGCCATTCCATTGGAAATATGCACAACACAAGCATGCTACATCAAAAATGGGGGGGGGGAATTAAGTGTAATCCAGCAACACTTTTTGTATAGTAAGCCCAGCTGAATAGACCCGAGTAGATTCCTTAGGCTGGCTCGCGAATAGTGCCAACCCGAGCAAATCTATTCAGAATCCTGCTCAGGTTTAATCAGCAGAGATTACTCAGAGAAGAGTTCTTAGAATTGCACTGAAGATGTATAATTTTAGACCTGGATAAAAGTTATTTCAATTGCTGGGCATTTTATGCAAACAAGTTTGTGTGTAATATAACTTTGTTGCATTACAGGCTATAGGTGAATTAAAACTCTCCGTCCTTCCAGATGCGATAATGATGGCTAAAGCTTAGTACATCAATTTCTTTTGTCTTTTCATTTGCAGGAGCTACTTGCCAAAACTCTTCTGTTTCAAAGCTCATGAAGCTATGCTGAAATTCATGTAAAATATTTTCCTTTATCAACATAATTATAAATGACAAGAACTTTCCTTTGGAATTCAGAAGTAACAATGTAAGTCTTCATTACCAGCCTGCGCCATTCCGAGTCCTCTCAGTATAGACACAAGCTACAAACAGTGGAAACCCTGTTTTCATTATGCCAATCTTCACAAAGGTTGCGTTTTCTTACTTCAAACATTCCATTAGTTGCTTAGACTGCAAGTCAGGAATGCTTGCTACAAAGCAAATATTTATATTAGTAAATACCATTAAATTATTTCATGTATACCGGTAGTCTTTATTTTTAAAAAATGTGGTGCTTGCAGCTGGAATGGGTGGGGAGAGCAGGTGCGTCAGCAAAGCACACTGTCAACACACAACACTGACACTTTAAGCTAAAAAACAATTTAACAGATAATGCATTGCTAGGAAACTGTATACAAATTCAGGGTCACCGTCACTTCGAAATACATAACTGATACAAACAACCTTGGTTAGATGCTCAGTTTAACGGGAGTCTTTTGACTCCCGGTGAACAATGATTCTATATAGTATCTTTTCTTCTATAACAGGAATGGCAAAGAGATGACATTCAGAGCTGGGAGGTTTATTAGTTTTTCTGTCTAGGTACTACATAGTCAAATAATGTAAGAGTGGCCAATCTTTTAATCGGAAACAAGCAAGCTTCACTAAGTTGGGTTGGATTCAACCAACCTTTCTCTTGTAGAAGAAGAAATGACCACTCAAAAGATTCTGCTGGGGATCATATGCTACGTGGACAAAAGTCACGTAGGTTCTGAGTTATAGTAAGGAGGGACACTGGGCAAAAAAATTGGCTGGATCCCACTCAATAAATCTAATGACTTGGCTTACTCAACTTTTCACAGATTCCTATGTGTGAATGGGTGGAGCAGAGCACGGCAGGCCCCTGGAGAGACTAATGCAATCCCACCTCGCATGAGCGACACAAGCAGAAACTAAAAGGACAGGCAAGCAAATAGAAAACACTTCCATAACTTACACAGCAAGTAGTTTTCACAACAGATCCAACAGTGGCTCCCAGGGGCCATTTTGGGACTTGAAAACAGAGTGGAGGGTGGGAGGAGGCCAAAGCTTCTTCTTTTTAGATATCACAACCCTGATCAGAAATAGGACTGAACGTATTTGGGAGGCACAGAGCTCCCACATGGAATTTGTGGTGCAAATTCTTCAGGATAGCTGTGGGGAATTTGTAACATGCGACTTGGCCTAGAGTGGGTGAGAAAGCAGCAGTGGCGAGGCGAGGCCATACAACCTTCATTCTTATCATGATATAACAACAACAACATTCAATTTATATATGGCCCTTCAGGATGACTTAACACCCACTCAGAGTGGTTTACAAAGTATGTTATTATTATCCCCACAACAAAACACCCTGTGAGGTGCGTGGGGCTGAGAGAGGTCCTAAAAGCTGTGACTGACCCAAGGTCACCCAGCCAGCTTCAAGTGGAGGAGTGGGGAATCAAACCCGGCTCTCCAGATTAGAATCCTGCGCTCTTAACCACTACACCAAACTGGCTCTCTAAACGCTAAAGTAAGCGTTGCTCATGGAGTAAGAATTTGGCCTTCCACCACGTGATTTGGATCCATTTTTGTTGCTAAACTGTGAAGCCCGCTGAGAGAAATACACCCTGCTAACTTTTGCTTGGGCAGATGACACCTGGGAGACACTTAGAATAAAGTCTTTTTTTTCTATACACTCTGCTTCCTCCAGGCCTGACAGGAGTAAAACCCATCTTGTGAAGCAGTACCAGAGAGCATCTGGAGAACATCAGTTAGAATCTTTATTTACTTACTTATGACTTTTTAAAATCCACCCTTCCTCTTCCATTTTACCTTCCATTTTACTTTCATGACAACCTTGTTGAGTAAGTTAGGCTGAGAGAGAGCAGCTGGTGTGGGGATTCGAATGGAGGCCAGATCGTTGCGTGGCACTGTAACCACTACACCAAGCTGTACCCATATTTCCTGGTTAATATCTAGAGTTATATGAATAACAGCAACAATCCTTTGAGTGTTGCAGGAATCTATCAAACCCAGATCTTGTTCAGTTTACAGTCTAATTTCACTATACTATTTTTAGAGCAATATATTTCCTGAGAATGGGTGTAGGAGACCTGACTGTACAATAAGTCCCTGCACTAAAAAGGCAGGTGTCATTGACACAATAAACTCTAATAGCATCTTCCAAAGTGTGAAAGAATTTTTAATACATAGATTACTTCCCCAGTAGCTTGCAATGGCTCCTCTGGAACCATTATCGTCTGTTAGGTCGCTCTAGAGCCATATATGCACACTAAGTAGGCACGCAGAAAGTCATTTAAGAGATTGGTGATTAAAAAAATAGTAATAATTACTTCATACAAAGACAGGACCTTGGTAGAGAGGAAAAAATATAATTACAGGGACTTCTTGGTTCAAAATCTGGTAAAGTGAAAAGGAATTGCAATGCCAAACAGATACCATTTCTCTGCTACTCATTTACTGGCCACGGTGCAGTTAAAAGCCACATCACTTCATTCAACTGTGGTATGAAATCAAAGGTCATGAATGGGCAAAGGATAAAAATTAGTCTACCACAGCATCTAGCCATAATACTGGGATGGATTTTGGAAATCCTATGATGTGTAGTGTTTGGTTGTTACCATGGACCTCCATGGCCATATCCTCCATCAGTTATGAAGCTCTCTGAGGGCCAAGCTACACATGACGAATGACACTTGAACGGCAAGTGGATTGAGTGGAGGGCAAGTGAACAGGGCGAAATACACTTGCCGTTCAAGTGTCATTCGTCATGTGTAGCTTGGCCCTGAGTGACCTTGGGCCTAATCTACTGCACATGGGCCTCCACATGGTGGACTTTACATCAGGCTTTCTCCCATCCAACCTATGAGGACTGGATCCGCTTTATTCATCGGTTCTGGCCCCGTACCACTACAATTTTTTAATTCTACACTTTGAGGGAGTTGAACCCAAGTGGCATCTGGTTTTTTATTGCTGTACTAGAAAAATGCCCCAATTCTGATGTGGGCTCATCGGTTTCCTCAATCAATTGGCTGCGGACTGGTCAGTTTCCTCAGTGGATCAGCTGAGGACCCGTAAGTTTCCTCAGATGATGGCTGAGGAAACGTACGTTTTTTGTTCTGTTTCCTAATGGCACCAACGTTAATTTTTTTTCATATTCAGGAAAAAACTGGATTGGTTGCTGTTCAACCAATCAGGATGCTGGGGAATAAAAGGAAGAGTGAAAGGCAGAGCCAGGCCTCACTCCAAAAACACTTCACAAAAGCCCCATTTTGACATTGCTGGGGGGGAAAATGAGATATGTGTGCGGAGAGAAAAGCTGAAGAAACGCTGGGGAAAGATCGAATCTACAGCAGCTGCAGCCTTTCTCCGTGCGAGTCTGGAGACTGAATTGGGGTATTTGGACTCTGCGTGCAGAAGTCTGGAAATGAATCGATGCAGTACAGAGCCAGAACCAATGAAGAAGCCTGGTGTGGAAAAGCCCATGGCTGCCATGAGACTAAAAGGACAGGAATGGGAAATGTGAGATACGTGTGTGTGCAAGAATTATCTTATCAAGTCCCCATCAAACTACTGGAACTCTGAGAATGAAGATGTGTGCCAAACTACTGGTTGCCAAGCCCTCAAACAACCCAATATTCAGCTGCAGATTTCTTCTAGCAACACACTAGCTATACTGGATCTCAGGATTTATATCTGGAGATCTTTTTGAACAGTCAGGTCCTGGAAAGTACACAAGAACAGACTAACTCAAAGATGTGAAGCCCATGAGATTCCTTAACCTTGAGATGTGTCCTCAGGGCCACATCTTGCCTATAACCAATAAGGTCTTGCAAAGGATTCATGGCAGGGGTCATTTCATAGAAAAAGAACTGGAGGAACTCATTAGCGTAACTCATTAGCATATGCCATGCCTCTTGCCATCACCAGAAGTGTGTCATTAGTATAACTGATTTGCATATGCCACACCCCCTGACATCACCTATCCTGGCTGTTTTGGACCTAATCCTGGCCATTCAGGGCCGAAATTGGACCCAAAATGGCAAAAAGGGGCTGAAAATGGCCAAAAGGGGGCCCAAAGTGGTCAGGATCGGGCAGCTGATGAGCGGGAGAGTGATCCACCACCCATCAGAGGCACCCCAATCCAGGCTGAAATGGGCCCAAAATGGCCGAGAGTCAGGTGGGCGGGGCCACCTGACATGTGACCTCTTTGGGAAATGCTGGAACTGCATTCCTGTGCGTTCCCCCTCAAAATGAGCCCTGATTCATGGAAATCTCACTGAATAGCCATTGAAGAGGACAGGGCATGCATTCTTGGAACCTGACAGAAGCTATGCTAGTTTCTTCAAAAAGTTATACGTTGTACATGCAAAGTGGGGCTTCTTGGATCTAGAAGGATGTGCCCCCACTTCTTTCACTAGTTGATCAAAGTTAGCTGGAAAAGGAAGGATCTTCTACAGCTAAGACATATTCCGAAAGGCCTCCTGATACCCATTGCAACAAGCAGGCTTGGCAAGCAGCCAGTTTTGAATATCCTCTTGGAGAAAGAGTTGCAAGATGTAAACCACTTTTCCTAATAATCAATGAAGGAAGTTTTGGGAAGGGCAGAGACTCAGAATTTGCCTTTTCTCTTTTAAAGAAATCTTTACTCTGGATCTTGCACACCTCACAGGTGGGTTATCCATGAGGAATAAAGGATATCCAAAGATGGAAGCCGCTATTAGATTATTTAGGCGTAACATCTGTACCAATGCGGTGTAGCGATAGCCTCTCCACAGGAAAACTCTGGCCAAGTTGAGTGATGCCTGCAAGGACTTGCAGAGGATACCTCACTTTCCCCTGTATCCAATCCCCACACTATTTCATCTTTCTCTCCTCTTCCTGGAAGCCCCATATCCTCACCTTTCCCTGCTTCCTTTCTCCTTCCCAGCCACCTACCTTTCAACCACTCTTCCTGATCTTCAGCAATATTAATTGCTTATTTACTTCATTTATATCCTGCCTTTCTCCACAATGGAGACCCGAGACAGCTTACATCATTCTCCTCTCCTCCATTTTATCCTCACAACAACCCTGAAAAATAAATTAGGTTGAGAGACTGGCTTGAAGTAACCCAGTGCGCTTCCACAGCAGAGTGGAGATTTGAACTCCGGTCTCCCTGAGTTGCAGAATTGCTCCAGTCTAAGCCCAATGAAATCAATGGGCTTAGACCAGGGTTACCAGTCCCCCAGTTGTAGTAGGGGATCCCCTGCTCCCACTCTCCTCCACCACTCACCTGGCTTGGGGGGGGGAGGTGTGAGAACGAGCCTCCTAGGTGTGCTCCCGGGGTGACACAACAATGTCACTTCCTTGGAGTGGTGTCATTGTGCTGCCCCGAGAGCACTCCCACGCTTCACAGTGGGTTGGTTGGGGCCTGTTTGAGGCCCAAATTGGGCCACTCTAAACATGTGCACTCCCGCACTTGCACGATGACATTGCCCAGAAGTGACATCACTGGAAGTGGTGTCACCACACAGATGCAGGACTGCACATGCATGAGTACTGGGTACCTGCCCTCCCACCAGGAGGATAAGGGGACCTGGCAATCCTAGCTTAGACTGGAGTAACTCTGTTTAGGATTTCACTGATAGTTATATTTTATTCACTTTTTCTATTCCAATATATTGTTATGTTTTTTCTCCCCCTTTTTTGTTGTCATTGGGAGCAAGTGTAGCCATTGTGGGCTGCAGCTGGAACCCACCGAGATGAATTGGGGGCTGAGTACTTGCGTTCAATATTACAACAGAACAACCAAAGAGGCTATGCTGCGGATCCAGTATCCTGCATGAACAAAAAACACGAGGGTTGGGGGTTAGGGTAAAGAAGATCATTAGGTAAAACTGAACAAAAACTGGCTGGATCCAACCAGTTGAGGCCATTAGGGCCCTGGTACCCAATTCTAGGCATTTCAGCTTCAAAACACTTGACCATAAAACCCATTATGTTACTGTTCACACCATCCACAATTTACATGGGATAAAAGAACTAGCCATTGCATCCAAAATGGAAGCAGGGTTTATTTGATTTTCTGTCTCTGAACCATCTCTTGGTATCTTCCACCTCCATTTACAGTGCAATCCTAAACAGAGTTACCCCAGTTTAAGCCCATTGAAATCAAAGGGCTTATTTATTATTTATTTATTTTATTTGACTTGTATCCCACCCTCCCCATGAACGGGCTCAGGGCGGATCACATCATTAAATTGGCATAACTCTACTTAGGACTGTAGTGTTAGTTTATTTCATATCCTCTCCTCAAAAATCACTTTGAATGAAAGTAGCACACTTTTGCAAGGTATGGGAACTTCCGATTTCGAGTGGTGTTTTTTTTTGGGGGGGGGGAAGGTCAAGATCTATAAACCTTCAGCTAAATGAATGCAAAAAGACTATCATTGAAATCTTTAATTACATTGCAGCCCTAGCCTATATTCTTATTTGCAGTTTGGTTGAGGGGAAATTATAGATCTTTAGGGGTAATTTTTATGAAATCTACAAGGGGAAAAAATGGAACGTATCAGAGGCGTCATTCTGTATCAGATAATGAGAAATGTATTCCCCCCTCCCCAACCAGTTTTCAGCCACTGCAAACTGATGATATGACTGTTTTCTTCTGGCCCCATTATCTGCACACTTGAACCCCAGCTAACAATGAGTTCATACAGAAGGAAAAGTGCTCGGCTTTAATTGTATGTATTTAGTCACGCAAACCAGAAGCAATGGCCTGAGAATGGCTAGTTAGCCGGTGACAGCTTTTCGCTTTTAGAACCGTCTTCGAAAAGCTATTACAAATTGTACCGATCTATTCACGGCCGTGGCAGAGAAAAAAAACAAACACAAAAATGATTCCTCACTCCACCCCTTTTAACCCGGTTGCTGAAATAAGGGTTTTTGCTTTCTTCCCTTTCTATATCCATACGTACACATCTATATAAAAAACATATACACACAATTTCTACCACCTGCTAATTTTGTTCTAGTAAACATCATTAAAAATTTGAAGACACTGGAAGAATGTGCAGTTTATGTTAAAAAATTTCTCTCTGTCAATCAATTCTGCATGTCTGCTTGAAACTGATGATCGCATCATCATGTTAGCTTGCCTGACTTGCTCAGTACAAAGAAGGTGGGAACATTTTCTCAAGCAGGGATGTCAGCACTTGAGAAAATCAATCACCATCTGGGCTCATTTTCCAAAAGGGAGAGAAAAAAACAACCCCTGGTTAAGAATACCCTAGAACAAATAAGTTGAAAATGTTTGAAAATAAACTGTGGGGTCAGAGAAACTTTATCATAAAATTGAAAGGGAGAACTATTGAAGCTTTTTAAAAAGACATAATCATGTGGAGCTTACGTACATTTTCTGCATCACAACCTTGGTTCTAAAAATAAACAACAACACCTACAGACCGAAGGCATGTGAACTGCATGCAAACAAGTTTCTTTTAAAAACCTAGGAGATTCTCTTTTTTTTCTTCCTAGAGAAGGTTTCCAGATACTGTCTAGGTGATTGCCTCTTATTTGAAATGGATGATGCTCCTTATAGATCACTGCCACCCTGTACAATAAAATGAGGACGCTCTTTAATTTCGAACACTTAAAGTTCATTAAAACCCACAGAAGAAATGCATCTGACTTGTACAATGCCCCTTAGTTGTGATTTAACAACCTAACAGCAGCTTTACTCAACTTTTCTTGTGCTAGGGGAAGTTCCATTAACTTGCGTAATATAAATGTACAACAGCTGGTACAAATATTCTGTTCCACCTTGATTAAACTTACTCTTATTCCGTGCCGCCTTAAGCATTTTTAGGGTTCCTCCATCTCACCTCCTATTCTGCATCAGGTTGTACTCATATTGTTGGCAGGGTGGGAGGGGGGGGGTTCATTCCGTACATAACGTGCAGCAAAGGATAAAAGTTTTCAAGAATTCCCAAGAATTAGGCTCCACTCTTACAACTGCTATCCCACACAATGAACAACAATTAATCAAATCGTAAAACAGTACAAGAACTCACAATACACAAATAGCAGAGGAAAAGATAAATTGATTTTTGCGGCAGCTCTGCTCCTTTTCAGCCGCGTGGCTGTGTGAAAAATACCAGTTTAAAAAGGCTGCTGAGGCAGCAAAGGCATTTAATACTTCACAAACAGTTATCTAAGCCAATGTCCAATAGCTAGTCAGTACGGTAATGTGACCTACATACTAACAAAATCATTTTTTATACAGGGGTGGGAAGGGAAGACTAGACGTTTATCCCCTTGATGGTTAAAACAACTAGCATCTTGTTTGGAATGCTTTTCTGTTGTTCTTATTTTTTTATATAACAAGCAAAACTAAGTGCCATATTGAAATTAGGAATTGACCTAGGGTAGTTATTTGTTCCGTTATATAGTGATATATTTTACTGCCCGTGTTCTCAACCGGCTACTTGAGTTTTACTTCAAAATTTTCTTCTTTCTGTTAAAGCGTTTTAACTTTGCACTTCTTTGGTGTATAACTTTATGGCGATACTGTAGGCTGGGAACATCTTTCTTATCTCTAAAAGGTAGTAAAAAAAATATCCAATGCTTTAATGTCTAACCTTTGGGTACTATTCAAGTACAATTAAATCCTTGGACTGCAATGGGAGACCCGTGAAGAGCATTTGTTTAAACTTTTTAGTGGGATTCAAAGTGCTTAATGTAGGCTGAACTGCAGCAATTCCTTTTGGTAACTTATCCTCTTCAAATATTTAGGTTACCTAAAATATGCATAAAACTTGGTTTTTATTCAAACACTCTGTTATAGCAAAAAAAAAATATCTATAGTTTGTTTTAAAATTAAATAATGGCACTTTGTTTTCATGTTTTTAATAGCTGTCTATGTCATAAAAGTGGTTGTCCCAGAACAATTATACAAAGTAAATTGATCTTAGCATTGAAGAGAACTAGATTTTTAAAAATAACGCTGCTCAGCATTAAAAAAGAAACTCCTCCGTCTGGTACAATATCCTATGACAGGTCCTTTGTGACATCTGAAACACTGACCAATGGTTATAAAGGCTCAAACATGCTAAGTGGGTTGATTCAGAAAGTGGGGTGTTACAATTTTGATCCACGTGTGTGTCAGGGTCAAAAGACTAGAACTCGGAACCAAACAGCCTCATTGGACCATGGTGGCCCACAACCTACACCTGAACTTGATAAGGCCTTGCTCTCATGAATGAACACCACCTAAGAAACTCACTCCAGAAAAATCAACTTTCAGAAAAGCCTACGTAACTTAAAAACTGTTTCCAACTATATGGTCTATCATCATCTTTAGGACAACCAAGAACGCTGGGTTGACTGCACCAACCATATTCCACAGCTCAAAACAAGTACATAGAGGGGGACTCTTAGTGGTTTATACCACCATGACAGCGTCTACTTCCCTTACAGGAGAGGTACTAAACTGACCAATTTTACATTTTTGTCACTTGAGGAGAGTGGAGTTGAGTCATAACTACAGATTTTTGTTGCGGTTTTGACTCGTGATTTTCTTTTTAACCCAATCTTTGCTGATGATTCCCCATCCTGCATTCTGAAGGCTGGCCAGGTCGAGGCTCCTCTGGAGTAGGGCGACCAGCTTGGCCAGCTAGACTTGGGAGCTGGAACACAAGGCTTGCACCTAGTGGACCAGTTGTTCCAGCAATGCAGCCCTCTCAAGCCTCAGCCTAAAGAGGCCACGAGCTCATCTGGCTCAGCTGCCTTTGCAGGTCGGTGCTGACGGTTCCTGAAACTGGGCTGTGCTTTGGCCGGGATCCAGTGAAGAAAACAGGATTGTACATACCTGTAACTAATCTTCATCGAGTTCTTCTGTACAGTCCCACATTCGCTAGGCCTGCGCATGCGCAGTCCCAATGTAGGACTACACAGAAGAACGATGATGAAGTACAGCTCTCAGGATTTGTTCTGGATCCAGGCTGGTAGTGCATGCTGTTGGCCTGGCACTGCCTCAGCCTGTGCCTTCTTGAGGACGCTGTTCTTCTCTCTATGCCTCTCTTTCTTCCCACCATTTATCTTTGGGTCTCTCTGAACCCCTCTCAATTACCTCTTCTTTACTGAACAGCACTGCCTTCTTCCCATACGCCTAAATAAAAATAGAGCCACAGCATTGTTCCGTCTGAAGCAGATTCTGGTGCTGAGCTATTACGTTTTTTGTGATCAACGTTTTATATGATTTAACATGGCCGGTGAACAAGTGGCTATACAAAACGGGAATTGGGAATGTCGCTGGCTATAGACCCGTCCGGCTGTACATTGGAAGCACCTATCAGCCTTTGTGTTCTCTAGCCCTTTGTGCTTATCCGTTTCTCGATGAGGGTCACTTGCATCATTTGTTCCACGAGAATTTGCATATAATGGAGTAAAAAGAAAAACAGAGAATTAAGGACACCAAATACTCCACCAGTTCCAGATGAGTTTCTGCAAACAGTTCGATAAGAAAATTTACATGGACTAACTGTTTTTTGTAGTTTATAATATGACTACCTAGTGGCTTTTATATATGATATTCAGTCAATTGTTTACATTGTTGGTTATTTGATTGTTATTGCACATATTTAGCACTGAGCACGTAGCACTTTGATATAGCAATAAATATATTCAATGTAATTAAGTCATTGATTTGATCAACCCCAGAGACCTTGGTGGTTCTATTGTTGTAGATTCTTCCCATATGCCAGCAAAGATCCAATGCACTTTTTCTTCCTTACCCCAAATATCTCTTAAAGTCCCACCTCTGAGTTCTTCTTTTATTCCTTTAATTTATATATCTGTGTGTGGGGAGGAGGCATTTCTGCGCTCACTGTTTTTGCCCCTCCTGACCAAACTCAGTGGGAATATGGATTTCCCACATCAGTGTTGGCTGTGCAATGGCTGGCGGGCTGCAAGAAGAGGTGATGCCTGCTCCACTGTACACTTCTGAAATTACAGAGGTAGGCCTTCTCCCATCCCCACCTGAACTGTTGGTAGGTTTGGGTGGCTCTTCAGTTTCAGTTTATTCAGCTTAACAGCTCATAGGCCACACACTCTAACAACGTTTAAGAATTAAAGATAACAGTTAAAGAAAAGGTTGTCATGTCTACAGTGCAGTTTTTACAAAGGCTACTCAGTAATAGTCTTAATTTTGAGGCATCAGAGATGTTCGAATGCCTCAGTAGCCATTTTTTTTAAAGGATCTCTCTGGCTAGTTCATTCCTTGGACAGTGAAAGGAGGTATGGGATAGCAAGTCAACTTCAGTCAAAGGGCAGTTGCAGAAGTGTTGATTTGATGGTATCCTGAGGAAGCGGCCCTTCATCTGGGCTGTCGGCAATGCGTTGCAACGTGCAACCATGTATTTATTTATTAATTTAATAATTACATTACATTTCTAGACCGCCCTGCCCATCAGACGGGCTCAGGGCGGTGCAACAACCAACAATTTACAACATATAATTTAAAACAATAAAAACATCATGAATAAACAATTAAAACATTTAAAACATTTAAATACAACAAAATTTCTCAGTGGCGGATATAAATATTAAAATTCAGGGCCTAGGTCTTACAAAATGCCCTGCATCAGACTTTGTGAGCTCCTGCATGGGTGGTGGACGTATGGCCGTGTCAGTTTCGGGATGACTAGCACACTGAGGTCATGAGGGTGGTCGAACTGGGTAGAATATTTAATTCCCACATAGAGCAGGGAGTATTTTCATGCCGTGTCTTTTAGAATGGAGTCCCAGTCCTGCTTTAGCAGCTTCCCTATAAGTAGTTCTTGTCTTTTTCCAGTTAAAGCTCCTGGGTCCCATGAACCTAATTTGTTCATATCCGTGTCCCCAGTTTTGTTCCACCTTAACCAGCAGCGCTCTTGGACTGCTGATTTAGTGAAGACTGGAAGATCTTCGGAGTTTTGCAGTCTGTATTGGAAATTGACTATGGCTTTCCAGATCAGTGTTGAGATTTTTAGAAGGTCCAATTCAAGTTGTATGACTGTGGAGGCGATACATGGAGGTGAAGCAAGTATTTTCCGGAAGAAGGTTAACGGGAGCTTGTCAAGTTGTTCTATTCAGCCCAGGAACCAGATTGGGTAACCATATTGTTTGTGTGGTATTACACGAGGTTTGGGTGGCTCTTAGATGTTCCCATAGAAAGAAGAGGGTATACATTTATGTATAGTGGGGATTTCCCCATGTATTCAACAGGCTGGAGGCCTCAGTTAGACCACTGTCTTATATCATGCTGGCCTGCAGTCATCTAAAGAATCTGGAAGAAAAATCTATTGAGTAGGGTGACTTTTAAGGCCGAACTAGACATGCTGTTTTACCATGAGTTGGGTCTGGGGGGAGGGGTCTGGGGGGGGAGAAGGGACATACAAGCAGTATTCAGGGTATGTGCAGTCCCCTCCCCATGAAGCATATAACTCCCCCAAATCTGTTTCAGGTAAGGAAAATGACACAGGGAAAATAATGTCTCTTCTCTCCTCATACCATGATCCTGATTCGAATGGGATGCTATCTCCAAGAGGTACCATTGGATTGAGATTTGAAGGTCAAGCCAGGGGAACCCAGACCTGATTTCTGGGAAAACAGCATATCAAGTTTGGATGTGCCTTCCATGAGAAAGAAAGACATACAGCAACTTTAGACAGGAAGGATGATGCTAGGGCTCATGTCTGATCAAGAAGCCCTCCCTGTAACCCGGTATGTGGGGTTCTCTGGGGTTCTCAGTAGTTACTCAGGGCCAAACTAGATGACACCATATTCCCGAATCCACCAGGGGGATACAGTGACATTTTAGAGCCCTCTTTCAAATTAAACGAGAGAAAGAATTCCCCTCTTAGGAAAACTCTGAAGGCCCATCATATTGCAAAAAAAGCATACACCTAATAGCCAGAATACTGAATTTCAAACTCATCTTTACAGCGAAAACTAGGGGGGGAATATGAATGATTTTAATGTACTTATGAAATTTAATGAACACGCTTTCAAAGATCACTAAATTCTCATAGCACGCAGATACAAATGAAGCCAGCTGATGAGAAATGATGGCTTTAAACAGGAATGTTGCAAATGCAGATGATCTGGAAGAACAATAGCTTGTAAATCCATTGATGACAAAGAGACTTGGGATTTCAGTCATCAAACTCACTTATGAAGTTGGTTGTAACTTACAAGAATACCCCTCAAGTGCTCCTTGCTGTGTACATTCATTCTCATTGCTTCAGTGCTGTTCTGTTCTCCTGCTTTGATTTTCAATACTTGCCTACTTGTTCTACTCAGACCCTTCTAAGCTCTAAACATGTACAGGAGAGTACCAAAGTCTAGGCTATACCACATAATAAAACCTTAGCAAAGCTGAGTCTAAATGGTAAGTAAAAACACTTTTTAAAAAAACCCTACCTTTTTAAAGAGCTGAAACCGCTTTAGATATTACATTTTATTTACTACTACTACTACTACTACTACTACTAGTACTACTACTACTACTACTACTACTTCCATTTATAAACTTTAATACTTCGATTTTGTAGTAATGATGTTTTACTGATCTCAGGGATTTTTTTTAAACTGTTATTGTATGTCGGTTGTTGTTATAAACCACTTTTGGAATGTCATCACAAAAATAGTTATATAATTTAGAAACAAAATTAAACTGTGCTGCCAATAAGGGGAGAGACTGTGATTCTGTGGTACGGCAGACATGTTGGGAAAGGCCTCTATCCACTATCAAAGAACCACTGCCAATTACTTTAAGCAAAACTGAACTAGATGGATTCAAGTGGTTCAGCTTCAGTATCCAGTACTACATTCTATATTTCTGTCCCACGTCACAGTGTCCAATCCATGTTAAAATGATGGGCCCAAAGTTAAATTTCTTTTCTAGGTGATTGTATAACTGGGCTGTTTTCCAAAGTATGACTCAATCAACGAGCTTCCAACATGAAGTAAGAAAATAAATCTTACAATCCACTGGATCACGAAATTTGTACATCAGCTCATCAGCATGCTGCCAAGTGGTATAAGACACCTATAGGTAGAGTTGCCAGCCAGCACTGCTTCAGCAAATGCCCAGAAATTTTTTGGGCAGTGCCTACGAAAGGTGGAGTTTGGGGTATGTGCAGTCCCTTCTGGGTGATGCTCTAGGATTTGCCTCATCTCTATGGTAAAGACTCTTTCTTTGGCGCATTTGGGAGTCTGCACCTACTTCCCAAACATCCTTGCCAACTTTTCCCCATTTCTCCTGTTGGCACTAAAATTGTTCTCCATTAGGACTTTGTCTACCATCTCTTCACATTCAATTCTTCTCTCCGCTAGGACTGAAACAGATCCTCCCCTTTCCAGCTCATGCTACCCAATCAGATCCCTTAGAGTAGTCAGTCACTCAATGCTGTCTGATTCAGTGAGGGACAAACCCTTAATAGTCCTGCAGCTGTATGCACTGCACTTTCAGGCTTTTTAAAATGTGCAGTCCATCATGCCTGTACTCATAGTCTTCCACTCCCTGTTTGTGAGTGTTTTGTCTCCTCTGTTGCCAGCTGCATATGCTGCCTGGTGCTGCTAGAGAAGGGCATGTGGGTGGGGCACAAAGCATCAGCATTCCTGGTGACTGTGGCAGTGGCAATTCTAGCACCACGGAGAAAGTGTGTACGGGTAGTGTGAGCAGCTGTGATTGTAGGTGGTGGGAGAGCTTGTGAGTGGGCACAGGAAAGATGCACCGGTATATGGGGACACATGAGAGGGATGAGGACTGACCGCCCAGGGCCCCCCGAAACCTGGAACTGGCCCTGGCATGACATAAATGTTGTGAATTAAGACTGAATTTCAAGTCAGGAAGAAGAATATCTGTATGGGAGGGGAAAAAACTGTTCACCCTCTCAGTTGCAACAGGGTAGACTGTGCCGTCCTCTTTCATTATCCCCCTCAGTAACAACAGATTTAAATGTACTATAGTCAGTCAGCAAAACTGCATACAATTTATCACAGTTCTTTCTAACCCGGAATATTTTTGGATTTGATATTTAAATTATTAGTAATAAAGGAAGGGGGAGTACAAAGAAAAAATACATTTTCAATCCCACCTTCACATTTCTTTAGATCTTAACCTGACATTAATGAGGAAATACACATTGAAATGACGTTCGGCCTGCAGGATAAAATGGCTCATATACTATGTTGATGTTAAGATGAAAGGAACCCCAGAACAAAGACGCTACAGTATTGCAGAGATACGTTGAAATTTCAAAATATTTGTATTTGTTACCAAAGTAAGAAATGCCCATGACAAAAATATATTAAAAATACCTTCTTATTTGACTGTATAACAAGCATACTGCATATATTAATGCATCAACCTGCTAGGATTCCAAGCGCTCATTTACTGTACAAGATTTGTGTATGCTACAATACATACTTTTCTCCATCTGGCCCCCATACATGCTTTTAGTTCCCACCAATAATCATCCACACACAGCCTCACTGAAAAAGACAAGGATTGGCTTATATAGAATCCCAAGAAGAGATTCAAGCAAAGCTATCCAAGGTCAACACAGCAGTGAAATACGGGGTGTCAGGTAAGAAACCCCAAAGATTGTGAATATCCCCTTCAAGGAAGAGGCTGAATTTCAGCAGAACTATTACTACCAAATCTTTGAAGGTCTTTCATTCATAGGGTCGCAAACAGTCAGAGGCAACTTGACGGCACATAACACACACACTTGGCTATACATCCAAAGCTCATTCACCCTTATTCGTTCATGCCCTCTACCCTTATGTTACGGCTGCATTTCTATATGCACTTACTTAGAAGTAAGCCCCAGTGAATGCAGTAAGTAAATATGCCTGGAATTGTGCTGTAAGTCTATGAAATAACACATTTTATTTATTTAAAGTTCCCAAGAGCACCAGGGGCCATTCATAATTAAAAACAAAAAAGTAAACAAAAAAGAGAGGCCTCGCATCAGGTTCTTCTGGAATGTGAAATATGATTACGTGGAACTAAATCAAAGAAAAGATAGGTGGGCCACGAACTCTAGAAGAAGCTTAGCAGTACCCAAGTCATACTTAGATTTCTTGATATGCACAATCAACACTCAAAAAAAGTTTGATTTTCAAATGTGGGAATATTTGAGAGTCCATCCTATAAAGGAACTTTGAAGCCAGAAGCACAGCTACAGGCTTCCATAAATCAGTCATTTGTTATTAACAGAACTTACAATACTCTTTCAAGGTGAACTAACTCACAAATGCCAAGAAGATCAAGCAAACTTAGCCATCTTCTATGACTCCTCTGCTGACTGAATGATCAAGGAAGGGATTCACACACATTAACTATACTGAGACCATAAAATCTCCAGTAGACATGTATGGAAGACAAAACTTCCACTTTATGCCCCCCCCATGTTATGCACACCCCACCCAATGAGGTCAAGAAGGCCCTTACTCTCCTGATATTCCTCAAACTATGCAAAAATGAAGTATTCAGGAGAGCATTGTTACACAGGTAACAGAGATCCAGTATAATGGAATGGTTCAGAAAGATGTGTCTATTCTACTGTGCATAGTATGCATTATCAGTTGCTGTATGTATTTACCTACTGCATCATTTCTGCATCATTGATAACTTGTGCTTTGTTTCAACCCTCTCTCCAGTTTCTGCAGTTCTAGTCCTAGAGTCAGTATGGTGCAGTGGTAGAGATGGGCACGAACAGCAATATGAACCAAAAAAAGCCATAAACAGCCCAATCTGCTGTTCGCGAACAAGCTGTTCGTGAGGCCCCATTATAAACGAACAAGTGGTCGTTGCAAGCCTCGTTCGTTGCTGTTTATTGCTGTTCATCAAGCCAGACAGTCTGGCACCTGTAATCAATTCCTTTGGCAACTTAGGCAGGGATTGTCTGATCTCTGTCTGAACTCCTGCTGTTGCCCTGGAAACCCCAATCTAAGCCCAATTTAGCTTGATAGGCTGGTCTTCCTTTCAAGTGTGGAGCTCCACATTTGTTACAACAAGGGAGCAAAGACCAGGGGGGAGGGAGGCTCCCAGCTCTGACTTTACAGACCGTGGAGAGACAGTTGCTGTTGGCATTTTGATAGAGAGAGAGTACATTGGAGCTTGAATGTTCTTTGTGTGTGGTGGGATAGGGATCTACTCCTTCAAGTTCCAGGGCTGCTGCAAGGCTCTGGGCCAAGCTATTATTTATTATTGGTACCTTTCCTCCTCCCTTCTCAGGTAAGGTTTCTGGGAGTGGTGCAATAGGGATCTTGACTTGGATGATGACTGGAGGAGAGCCTGCTGGCCCATACAAACAGCCAACCATGAACATGTTCATGAATAGGGCCATGTTCGTGGTTGTTTGTGAGTCCCTGTTTGTGGATGGCAACAAACAACAAACATCATGTTTGCTTGTTTTTTCTGTTCATGCCCATCTCTAGATAAAAGCGGGCAGGACTCTAATCTGGAGAGTCAGGTTTGATTCCCTACTCTTCCATTTGAAGCTAGCTGGGGGACCTTGGGTCAGTCACAGCTCTTTGAGAGCTCTCTCAGCCCCACCCACCTCACAGGGTGACTGTTGTGAGGATAATAACAACACACTTTGCAAACCATTCTGAGTGGTTGCTACGTTGTCCTGAAGGGCGGTATATAAATTGAATGTTGTTATTGCTTATGGGATGCCCCATCCTGTTGATTGCATTGACTTACACTCTCTACTCTCAGCAAGAAAGGAAGGCTATAAATAGCATAAATAATATTTTTTTAGAAATCCAGGAGTCAGGTCAAAGAAAGGTGGTTCAAAGGTTAAGTAAAGTCACATGCCTCCACCGCAAATGAGTGAAATGTTCCTAGGGCAAAACTAAAGATTTACTTATTAGACTCCTACTCTTCAGATGCAACACAACACCATAGTGCCCCAGTCTGATGAGCTGATATTTCCTCATAACCCAATCAAGATCCACAGTAAGAAAGAAACCTTATCCCACAGTCCTGGCATGATCCGCATCTCACCTCTGGAACTTCTGCAATGGCCTTTGGTTGCCTATTTCCCCCCACCCAAGATGGCCCTGCTCACCAATGTTCAAGTCTGAGACGTTAGCTTCTATTTTTATCCCTTCTCTGGAAATGCTATTGGTATTGAGAGCTACAATGGCCCAGTATAGGAAGTGCAGGGGGATTTCCACTAGCAGACAGAAGTACATATGAATTCCATTTCTGCCTTTTCTTCCACTTTGAATAAGCTCAGCTTTTGACACAGAAGGTGTCAGACACTGTAATCAAATTTAAAGAGGCAAGTGATGCTATGTATTCTCTGCTCCGAGAAGAGGGAGGAGGGGAAGGGTATTCACAATATAATCACAATGCCCGTAAACCCATTGTAGTTTAGTACCTTGTCCTAGAATTCAGCTCCGACTGGCCCACATTGGAGGAAAATGGCATTCTGAATTATACCTCCTCAATTATATGGTGCACACGTGTAATTGACACCCATTTCTATCTTTCCACAATTCAAATTTCCAAATCAGCCTTCTAAATAAACTCAATGACAATTTCAGAAATATCCTCATCTTGAAGCGTGGTAAAGTAGAAACTTATAGAGGGGAAAAGATGAAGGTTTGGCTCTGCTTCCCTTATAATTGCAGCCGAAAAATGATTTACAAAAGAGAATGAGTGATGCTGACATGCCATCAATCCTGCCGCTTCCCCTTCTAATCCTCAGACAAGCTCAGTTTGCCAAATTCAAATGACCCGTGATGCCATTTTGTAACCAAGAAGCCATGAAAGTTGCAGTTGTGTAAAGAACTCCCCACAGAAAACAGCAGCGGATATTAATTTTATTTTAAACTGCAAACATTTTTTTCCCTGCAAGAGTTATAAGCATGGTCAACAGAAATGTAGGCTGCGTGGCAGATTCCTGTATCTGAGGCAGCTCAGTCTCTGCAGTTGAGATACCTGATATCCCATATCAGAAGTCTTCAGAAAGACCTAAGATGGCATACTCTGGTCAATAAACTATGATTTGGGTCAGTACCATTTTGTGTCGGCCGCTAAAGCCACCCCAGTTGGAAGGCTTTTTTCTAAACCTGGAGTCCTCAACTTTGTTGAGTCTGTGGGCATAACCGAAATGCTGAGAAAGGCTAGCAGGACTCCACCACAAAATGGCCACAACAGGAGTTGCAGCTAATCACATGATGGCTGCCATGAAGGGGACAATTAGAAAATATTGGGAAGTTCTGAGGTCAGCATCCTTCTATGATGGAGGCAGCTATTTCTGAATGGGTATGCTTCATAGACCCAAGGTGACACCTCCTGGTTTCTTCTGAAACCAGGATTGGCCTTGAAGGAGAGATGTTTTGAGGAAGGGGGCATTTGGGAAATGGATGGTGGGCACATAGGCATCTACGGCAGCCATGTCAAGGATCACAGCTTCAGCCAAAATCTGTATCATATCAAGACTGTAGGTGGGATATAACTATCCAAAACTGAAGTATGTGTACACCTGATATCTGTTGCTGGTGCTTGGAGCGGGCAGGCATTTGGGGTGAACAAACAATTTCAGGCTCCAAGAATTTATTCTAAGCCTGACCAATCCCAGGTTAATTCATTAGGCTAGTATCCAGCTTCAAGCCACAAGATTCCCAGGTAGGGGAATTCAAGTCCCTGACACTTAAGAATCCGCCCTTGAATGAAGAACGGCATCAGAAAAGTGGACTTCATCTAATCACATCACCTGAAGACCCATTCACAGGTGAACATATAGCTTACCAACTCACACTTTTAGCCACAATGCCATGTCAATTCACAACACTCATTGAAGCCAACAGGATGACCCTGGGTCAGTCACAGCTCTCCAGAGCTCTCTCAGCCCCACCCACCTCACAGGGTGATTGTAGCGGGGATAATAACAACATACTTTGTTAACCACTTTGAGTGGGTGTTAAGTTGTCCTGAAGGGCAGTATATAAATCGAATGTTGTTATTTTTGTTGTGATGATGATGATGATGATGACGATGACGATGATGTAGCAGCAGTTTTAACACAGGAACCTGAAAACAGTGATTCACAATGGAGCTGAAAGCTTTCTGACACAACTCCAGCATGAGCAGTCACCTAAGGTGACTCAACTTACACTCATGTCGAGAGAAACTGAAAGAAAATATGAAAGCTGAGACCACAGATGAAAAGAACTAATTCATGTGCAGGTTTAAGAAATGGGCTGGGGCTTTATTTAGCGTATTTCTCAAGGACAGATTACTTCCAGTGCCTCTTCTGTGTAAGAATTCCCACCCCTTGATTGTTCATTATGGCAGTTCTGTGCTAATATTCTTCACCGTTGCCTGGTATTTCACATGACTCTGTTTATTTGCATTTAAAACTTGCTGACAATACACACGGAGTTCTCTCGTTCTTTTTAATACTGGCACCTGTCAATCAAAGTTTAAAGCACCAAATTAAAAAAAGAAAGCTGCACAAATTAAAATTATTTGGGGTTAACAGAGTGGGAGGGAACCACGTTTGAGAGAGAATTCCCTGTTCCTTGAGGACGCACAACCCGTGCAGGATTCAGCCCTGAGCCATTAACGGCTGGAAACGTTGCAATTACTGAGTATGTAATAGAGGGAATGTAACAAGCCTCTTTTGTGAGCTGCCCTGGGCCTGTTCTCTGAGCCACATCGAGCACTAAGTTTAAACGAAACTGCTCCCAAGTTTCCTAAATGGTTTAATAAAACATATACTGACTGTAATATTCAGTTTATAGTAGAAAACTATCGCCCCTTGGTTTGAAAAATGACCTCCAGTTGGCAATTTTGCTCTCAGCTTCATAGATTATGGTCCACTGTTGGTCATTTACTCAGTCCACAGAGCAATACTTTTCCATAACAAGCTCAAACGGCAATCAGTATTTGTAGTCTCCGCAAGCTGAGGATAATGTGCCGCAACACATTCTATTATGCAACTAAACAAAAGGAATAACAACCTGGTGACATTGACACAGAGAAAAAAGGAATGCTTATTCCCCTAATGCCGAGACATTGGGAGGGGGGGGAGCTATACATTTCTCTGCATTTCCTTTTTTTTTTTTTTGCAGATTTCTGTTGCCTTTAATGTGTTCAGTGCAAAATAAAAAACTCTCTCTAATTCAATTCTCTTTCACTAATGACATTTGGCTTTGTATTGCCTTTAAGTCCATTCTTATTTTAATGCACTATAGCAAAAGCTAGATCCTATTAGAGCTGATCAAATTTAAGGAAATTAGCGAATACCCTAAAGTTATAAAATCTTGATCATCATAATGGATTCCAGGATTAATGTCACAAAGGCACTTCTCAGAGCCTGCTCAGCTGCCCCTGGACATAAACTGTAAGTTTTACATCGTAAGATTTGAGGGCATGGAGTAGATGTGACAGATGGGATCCTAAATGGTTCCGCATTGAAATATCAACATCCAATCCAGTTTAGAAAAGACATCTAGAGTGTAACTCATTCTCACACATGCAATGTTACGCATGCAGCCCTCACGCATACAATGTTACAGAGTGATATCAACTCGCATCTCTCCCTTTTTTATGTTTAGTGAAGAGTGAAGGGGGCCCCATTTCGGGATGTTGGAATTTATATCTGTTGGGATTTTCAAGTACTGAAAGTTATGCTCTTTTGAGATTTCTGATTTTATTGTTTTATTCCTTGTAACCTGTCCTGAGCCCAATCGTGGGGAGGGCGGGCTAAAAATCAAATAGATAAATAAAATCAATTAGTTTGGAAGATTTGAATTCTTTCTCTAGCTGCAATGCACTCTTTAAAGAAGTTTTGTGCAATCAAGACTCATTAGACAATCTTATGAAATACAAACCTTTGCTGTCTTTGTTCCAATTCTGAGAAGCCTTCACTGGCTGCTGATTAGTTTTTGGGTCCAATTTAAGGTACTCTTTTTTAAAGCCTTTCATGACCTATTTGAAAGACTGTCTCTCCCTGCATCTTACTGTGTGGTAGCCTTATTCTGCCCACCAAGTTCTACTGTCAGTATCCTCCTTGCCTAAGGCATGTGCAGCAAAAATCCAGGTTTGGGACTTTTCAGAAATTGCCCCAAGGGAACAGGGCAGCTCCTACCATCTGGGTTTTCCAACAAGGTTGCAAAATAAGAGTTATCCCAGACAGCCTGAATATCTCTGGAGGAAACCCTGAATAATTCTGGGGGCAACCTGAATATGTGCAAAAGAGGAATACGTTGTTGGTGGGCACATAAGACATATTTGATTTTTTAAAAAATATGTTTGTATCCATTTTAAGGTTTCTATTATCAAATTGTTTCTATATTGTTGTTACCCACCCTGGATCTTGAGATGCTTGGAAACAGCTGATACAGTCTTGGGGTTCCAGAGACACTGGGTCTCTCTAGACATTCAGGTTTTTAAAGAGTTGGGTCTGGGTTAGACATGGGCACGAACAGGAAAAAACCCAAACATGGTGTTCGTTGTTCGTTGCCATCTACGAACAACAAACATTGACTAACATGACCTGTGCACGAACATGTTCGTTGGGGCCAGCAGGTTCTCCTCCAGCCATCAAGATCCCTACCACACCACTCCCAGAAACCCTACCTGAGCAGGCAGCAGGAAAGGTACCAGTAATAAATAATAGCTTGGCCCAGAGCCTGACAGCAGCCCTGGAACTTGAAGAGGTAGATCCCTATCCCACCACACACAAAGAAAATTCAAGCTCCAATTCACTCTCCCTCTCTCTCTCTCAAAATGCCAACAGCAACTGTCTCTCCCTCACGGTCTGCAAAACCAGAGCTGGAAGCCCCTCTCCCCCCTGCTCTTTGCTTCCTTGTAACAAACTTGGAGCTCCACACTTGAAAGGAAGACCTGCCTATCAAGCTAAATTGGGCTTAGATTGGGGTTTCCAGGGCAACAGCAGGAGTTCAGACAGAGCGAAGGCAGTCCCTGCCTCCGGTTGCCAAGAGAATTGATTGCAGGTGCCAGATTGTCTAGCTTGACGAAAAGCAACAAACGAGGCTTGCAATGACCACCTTTTCGTTTAGAATGAGGCCTCACGAACAGCTTGTTCATGAACAGCTGATTGGGCTGTTTGTGGCTTTTTTTTAGTTTGTGTTGCTGTTCATGCTCATCTCTAGTCTGGGTTCCCCAGACCCAACTCTGGTTTCCACAGTCATCGAGCAGTTAAAAAGTAAATGGCTGGTAAAAAATAAAAGAGAATCAAAACGGCCTCAGAATTCCTCTGCGGGAGAAGGAGGAGCTCCTCCTTCCCACCTCAAGCCATTTCACCATGTCACAATAGCACGGGAGGAGTTTTTCCATCCTGTTTTTACTGCTCTACATACACAAATACTCCATGTGGAGCAGAAAAAACAGGGGGGGGGGACCTCCCTCCCCTGCTATTTTGACATGAAGGAATGGTTTGAGGGGGGAGAGAGAAGCTCCTCCTCCCACCCATGGAGGCATTCTGAGGCCATTTAGGGGCTCCTTTATTTTTAACTATTCCCCAAAGCTGCTGTGTAGCTGCAAGAATTCGAGTTCCCCAGACCCAACTCTTTAAAACCTGCATGTCTAGCTTGGCCCACTGCTGTAGCAGAAAACTATGTTGCACTTACATGTAACTGTTGTTCATTAAGTGTCTTCTTGTGCAGACACATATTGGGACTGTGCCTGCGCAGGCCTGCCTCAGAGAGAGATTTCTAGCTATAAGACTTCTGAGAGGGTGTTTCCGCCGGTCTGCGCATGCGTGGCGTTTTTGCATCTGATCGCTGCACAGAGACGCAGAGCATCTCCTCATCTCTCAGTTCTCCTAGGCCACCAGAGGGAGAGCTGAGTTTTCTCTCCTCACAGCAGGGTAAGTGAATGTGTGTCTGCACAGAAGACACCCGATGAACAACAGTTACAGGTAAGTGCAACACTGTTTTTGTTGTTCGTTCTTCTGTGCAGCCCCACATAGGGAGTATAACAAGCTACTCACCAATAGAGGCAGCTGTGAGGAGATTCTAAGCAAATAAAAACTGAAGTACTGCATTCCCCACAGCTGCATCTGATCTGGAATTTGTGTCAACTATCAACTATCAAATGTAAAGGTAAGTAGAGTGAAGAGACAGAGCAAGAAGACCTCTCTCACCAGCAGCTAAAAAAAGAACTGAGGAATGAGGGGGCACTCTGTGTCTCTGTGCAGCGATCAGGCGGGAAAATGCCACACACACGTGGACCGGTGGAAACGCCCCCTCAGAAGTCTTAGAGCTAGAAATCTCTGTCCAAGGCAGGCCTGCACTGGCGCAGTCCCAATGTGGGGCTGCACAGAAGAACAAAGATGAACTCCTGGTACCATTGGAAGGGAGCCAGAAACAACCAAACCAATCTTCCTCACTTCTGCCACCACTGCTACTCTGCAGGCAAATAAGTGGCTAAGGAGCTGGCAAAGACACATCTCATATTGAAGGTGACCATCTCAAGTCAGCAAGGCTCATCTCTAAAATCAAGGATCAACAGCATCACTGTAAAAGGCACTGTACAGAACACATAAGTGACCCTCTACAGAGGAAGTGTCATGTACTCAGAGGCAGAGCACAAGCTTTGAGTTCAGAAGGTCCCAGATTCAATCACCGGCATCTCTGATTAAAAGATCTCAGGGAACAAGAGCTGGGAAAGACACTTCTTTACCGGACTCTCTGGCAACAGACAATACTGAGCGGATATACCAGTTGTGAGATTTGGCATAAGCTGGTTCCATATGACCTAATCTCTTCCCAATGGAAAATGAACAATGGTGTAATAGGAGAACAATGCCTTTTAATAAAGGTATTAAAAACTTAATAACTCACACTGCTGCTTTCTGATACGGAATTCTATTTGCAGTTTGTTTGTTTTCACTCTGCCGTGCAGGGCCTCCATGGGTGGTGGGGTCAAGAACGTTAAAATTGTCCTAGCTAAAAAACCTAACCTGAGCCTTCAGTTTAAAGCCTTGTATTTGTCTTGCAGACCTGCTTCGATTTCATCTCTAAGTCAATTTAGAAGTTTGGATGAAAGAACGATTCAATTTTTCCAGCAGAGGAGGATGACCCTTTATGTGAAAATTCGGCACTGGATTTACATGCTTGTCTCATTAATACTATTGGGCAAATGAGATGATACAATTTTATGATTTAGGAAAAAAGCCTTTTAGTTTGAGAAGTAGCCATTTCCTTTTTAAAAAACATCTTTCATTTTTAAAGCAATAAAAAGTGGCACATATGTCCTATACCATAATGGATTAATTAAGGAATATTATGTTTATCCTAAGTCCTGACCAAGTTGTACATCTTCATAACTCACTCATAAAAATTAATGCATTCTCCAACACTCCATAATGATAGATCACCTATTTTTTGCCATACCTGTTCAGAATAAATTGTTCCAAATTGGATTATTCTCAAGCACAGCGAGAAGTGTTCAAAAATTACGTTGTTATTTTAGGAATTTACAGAGCTATGCACCAAACTCTTAATCTTCTCACCGTGCATTTGAACTGTCATGTTACTCCTACAGTTTTAATATCATGCTGCTATTGCCACACCTATTTGTTCCAAATATAATGCAATGAACACTTCTGTCCTCTTTTTTTTGCCTTGGTCACAAAATATTTTTAAAAGATTTCTTTGTAGGCCGTACAAAAATATTCACACTCATCAAACGGGCCCCCTCCCAAATTTCTAAATCAACACACTGACAAAAAAATACCAAATAATAACATACAGGTGTTCCTTATTTAAATTAGCTAGGTAAAGGTAAAGGTAGTCCCCTGTGCAAGCACCGAGTCATTACTGACCCATGGGGGGACGTCGCATCATGACTTTTTTTGGCAGACTTTTTATGGGGTGGTTTGCCATTGCCTTCCCCAGTCATCTACACTTTACTCCCAGGAAACTGGGTACTCATTTTACCGACCTCGGAAGGATGGAAGGCTAAGGGCCAAGCTACACATGACGAATGACACTTGAACAGCAAGTGTATTTCTCCCTGTTCACTTGCCCTCCACTCAATCCACTTGCCGTTCAAGTGTCATTCGTCATGTGTAGCTTGGCCCTCAGTCAACCTTGAGCCGGCTACCTGAACCCGGCTTCTGCTAGGATTGAACTCAGGTCGTGAGCAGAGCTTGGGCTGCAGTACTGCCGCTTACCACTCTGTGCCACGGGCTCCCTGTTTAAATTGGCCAATGGCATTTAATTGAACATATAACCAATGTGTTCAAGCTTCTGAAATTTCCAGGTATTCCACATTTTACAATGTGCTTATTCTCCAGTAGGATGACAGTTTCATATTATAGATAATTGTTCACTAAATATCAAGTGGTAGGTGGTTGAGGTTATTCAAGGGCTCAAAATAGCTGGTTTTGTTTTTAGTATTCATTAACGGGATCTCCGTCTCCTGCTGGCAATATTGGCTGGTTCTTTTGTACTTTAATCTACTGTATCTCAAAAATAATGTGTTTTCTGTGATCATCTGCAAAATAATCCCATTCTTAAATATAAAACAGGCACAATTTCTAGCAACCTCACAATGTTGTATTTTACGCGTACCAGGGACACGTTCACTTTGCATATGTTTTGCCTTGCTTCTGAACCAAGTGGGAACAGGTGGCTTGCTTATCCAGCGGTGACAATCTATGGTAAGCACTGCCCTAAAACACACAGTGTGAATGCAAGGGTATAGGGGTTTGGGGAGGGGAGGGGCCTCAATGTGGTATAATACCATAGAGTTCACCCTTCAGAGCAGCCATTTTCTCCAGGGGAACTTGTCTCTGTTGCCTGGAGATCAGTTGTAATTCCAGGAGATCTCTAGCTACTACCTGGAGGATGGCAACCCTGAAACCACTTTAGGCCGATTCTTAAAAATATAGCCATTACTGAAACAAGAAATAACATCCTGCAATTTAAAACTGAGGTGCGTCTTTGTGGGGCTTTTTTAAAATATATACATATTTGATCTTTACCATTTTACCCTTCATCAAGTTTGACATGATTAATTGGAATGCTCACCGAAGGAAATAAAATTCCCTTAAAAAGCACACGGGCTATTCACATGAATTTGAGAGTGCAGCTGAAAAAGGGAATGGCAGAGATCTACTAAGACTGGTCAATACTTCTATACTAACAAGAAAAAGCTAACCTTAAAATGTGAGAATCATTGGGAAAAAATACATTTTAATGCTTTATTGTGTGTACTTCTCCCTGTCAACTCTCTCCTTATCGCTACTTTTCTAAGCCAGGTGCAGGCAGTTTTTTTTTTCCTTAGAGCTTTCTAAAATGTTGTTGATACATTATTTTCTAATCCCGTCTTGCTGCATTGTTATATATCTATTAAACTGTTTCATGGAATTTTTTAAAAAATTATAATCCGCCTTGTGTCTCAGCAAGAAAGAAGGACTAGAAATAAAGAATTCAGCTCATTCTTAGAAGGTGATTAGAACTCCAGACAGACTCAGAAATGCAAGTAATCTGGTAATAGAGACTTCTGAGGGCCAAGCTACAAGTGACGAATGACACTTGAACGGCAAGTGGATTGAGTGGAGGGTAAGTGAACAGGGAGAAATACACTTGCCGTTCAAGTGTCATTCGTCACTTGTAGCTTCACCCTGAGACCTGGAGGACCCCATAAGGGATCTTGGACCAGGCATAGCAATGGCAGGCCCAGCTCGGGGGCTGTCGGGGCATGCCTGCTTCCAGGTGACGGGGGACCCACACAGAGGCTGCCGCCCAGTGTGGACCCCTCAACCGTCATCCAGCGGGGTCCCCCTTCGGCAGGAGGGCTGAAGGGGTTTGAGGGTCATTGGCGGGCAGACGGTTCTCCCGATGCTGGGATCCGTGCCCTATGCAGCCAATGCTCCATTTTCATCTGTGTAACCAATAAAGTTGTGGCCTGTTTTCATCCAACAAAGTTGTATGCGTATTTCTTCTGCTCTGGACCCCTTGCCTTTAAGCTTGCCCTGCAAATGCAAGTAATCAGGTAATAGAGACTTCTGAGAACTGGAGGACAAACACTTTAATCAGGAAATCGTGAGAACAGATATAGCTACAGATAAGCAAAACCCTCAAGAAATTTCTCTGTTCTTATCAAAGCTCCTTCCCCAATTCTCACAATGGTATTCCCTCATCAAGTCCCATCAAGCGTGACTTGATTTTCCTCTTCACAGAAAATCGGGTGGCAGAGAATAGGTAGATAAGATTGATATCTCTTGCAAACAGCTTCCTTTGGATGTAAAAATGGCTGCTGAAGAGAACAGAAGTTCTATAATATGGAATTATTCCTCTAAATTCAGAACCGATCTCCTTAATAAACAGTAGGGGGGGGCGGGAATTAAAAAGGGTAATAACACTAGCGGTAGGCAGCATCTTACCCTATAGTCAAGTGCTTCATTTAAAAATCTCTCTATTACAGTACCTGTTCCATTTTGTGTCAAGGAGGTAACAATTAGCTAAAGCTTCTCTCTACAATTCTTTTCATACAAGGTAGTACACAAGCAGGTGACGAACATTCCCCTTTTGTTTGATGTATCACACTGTAACAAGAAGGTTCTTCACATCTGCTCAGGTAATACGATTAAACCTCATGAGAATAATACGGAAACTGCAACATCTACAATACGATAAAGCGAGTGCCTTCGTGGATCTGAGAACTGAACACGGTGAATGTGTGACTCTTTCCAATGAAGCCTTCTGAGAGGGTCACTAATTCCGAGTTGATGAGGTCCCATGTGGTGTTTAAAAGTTCAGTGAAAGAGCAGTGAAGTGGTAGGCGGCTGAGCCCAATTACCTACCTCACAGGATAGTTGTGAGCATAAAATAGAGGGGGAAAAGAATGACGTGAAACCACTTTGGTCCCTATTGGGGAGAAAAGTAGGGTATCAATGAAATTAATTAATTAATTAATCAACGTGTAAAGCTGATAAGGGGCTAGAAGGTATATGCCTGAGACAGAAAAACCAGAAGTGGCCGCTTCCACACACGTGGAAGCGCAGATACTGGCCGCTTCCACACACGTTGGATAATGCACTTGCAATGCTCTTTAGTGATCATTTGGAACTGGGTTTTCATGTGTGAAACAAAAAATCCACTTCCAAAGGATTTCTAAAGTGTATTGAAAGTGCATTATTCAATGTGTGTGGAAATGGCCACTGTTTTGTTGAGGGATGCTTTTGAAGGTTTCCAACCATGAGTAGAGAGGAAACAGGGACAAAAAGAAGATGAAATATGTCTTGAACATGTAGTTCTAATTGTGAAAGTCACTGGGGGATTTTTTTAAAAACCACTTTTGATACCATTAACTATAATCCAGCAGTTTATTTAGATAAAAAGTTTTTACAATAAAAAGTAGAAATACATATACATTATTAGAAATTTTTGTAGCATTTTGAACATGCCAAGTATTTAATTCCTCCCCAAGTATTTAATTCCTCCTCACAAAAGCTCGGTGAAAATAAGTTGAGGTTGTTCCTATGATCTTTAAGAGGGAAAGTAACAAAATCATGTAATACCCTTTACAAAGGCCAACTCAGATGACACCAATGGTCCAATATGGCTGCTTACAACTTTTTCTGTCAGGGAAAGCCATGTTTGAGAGAAGTCGTGGTTTGTTCAAGGTAACCCAATGAATTCACAGCCAGAGATTTTGAACCAGATCTTGGTGCGCTGCCTTTTAGACTTCTGGTTCCCAATCACTTTCCTAATATTTTGAAATCTATGAAATATTTGCAAATAAAATTACAGTCTCAAATAGCTCTTCCCATAACATGCACCGTAGAACTGAAACGGAGATAGTGAGATACTTCTAGCTATCAATTTCTGCTCTTTTTGCAACTTAAAATGCCTCATTTGTTTCATCTGCATAAAGGACTAGACATCTCCTACTTAGACCCCTCTGCCAATGGTATGCAGCGGCCCAATTACACCAATATTTGAGTATAGTCATACTGGGAGCTCACCAGCACGTTTGCTGAATATTCGAGGACATCCAATCCTCCTATTCATACTTCAGCCCTAAGCATATGGTGCATTCAATCAACATGGGGAAAGGGAGAGTAAACGCAAGTGCATCTGCCACACCTCCGCACAACTGCTGGCTCATAATTCCTATTCCTCTGTGTGGTCTATATGCATACAAACCATCCCTGTGATCAGAGACTTGGCTTTCCAAACATTCGTCATCACAGAGAGGAAACATACATGTGCACACACCTCCTCGCAACATAGATTAGCCAACAATCACAGAGAGAGAAGGGTTAGCACAAACATTTTCACTCTTCCTCTCCTCGCACTGACTGGACACCCAGAAGGGTTATATGCTCAGGGCCTGAAAGCCAACCACGACAAGGAATCTTACTTTACAGGCTTACCCCAGCACACTTCAGTAAATCCCAAGCTGCCGTGTAAAGTTCCTAGATATTTTTCTACATAAGCATGCACTCATTTGAACATGCTCCCCACAGCCACATTGCAGCTGCAAGGAAGAGCTTCTAAAAAAGAGAAAGAGCCCAAGCGGGCTCAGAATGGTGCTGTAGGGGAGAAAAGACTCCTTTTCCGGGTTTTCTCACATGAAAATCATGCAGGAGTGAAGCAGCAAGATCAATGAAATAACTCCTTTTACAAAAAAGGCTGAGTGCATGGACTCACGCTTATTTTTCTTGAAGTCGTACACACAGGAACAGTGTGCCTTTGTATAAATATTCTACTACACAGAAGCCATGTAGGCCATCAGTTTGGCGTAGTGGTTAAGAGCGGCAGGACTCTAATCAGGAGAACTGGGTTTAATTCCCCACTCCTCTGCTTGAAGCCAGCGGGTCAGTCACAGCTCTCTCAGAGCTCTCTCAGCCCCACCCACCTCACAGGATGATAGTTGTGAGGATGATAATAACACACTTTGTAAACTGCTCTGAGTGTGGCGTTAAGTTGTCCTGAAGGGTGGTATACAAATTGTTGTTGTTGTTGTTATCCAGTGTTATTAGGAGTGCCTGCACAGCCTTTGAAAATGCCAAGGGATTTTGAGGGTGGTGCCTGGGGAGGGTTGAGTTTGGGGTGAACGTAGCATTACTTTCAGGCGATGCTCTAGGAACTTCCCCTCACTGCTACGGTAAAGACCGTATAGATGTACGAAAATTCTTAGAGTGTCACTAAAGAGGCCATTTTTTCACCTGTTTCTCAGCTTCCCAACAGCAAAGGGTTGAGGCCAAGCACAGGCAGGCAAATTGCAAGCTTAAACACCATACTAGACACTGCCCGAGCAACTCAGTCGGTCTTGGCAGTGGAAGCCATTGTGCATCTTAGCCCAACTTGGCTTGGCTCCAGCCACCATGCAGCCAGAGTGAGCTTTTCTTTGGAAAGAGGCTGTCACGTGTAGGGAAGGAGGGAATGCTGAAAATACAGGTGCAAGATAATGGTAGGCTGGCTATTGGGTAGGAAGAAGACAAGGAAGCAAGAAATGGGGAGCAGCTAGGTTTGCCCTCAACTCTCCCTGGGGACAGGGGGGACCTGGCATGTATCTTTATTTTTTTCTTGTGCATGGGGGAAAAGACAAGGAAACAGGCCTGCAGGGGTGCACTCCCAGCACAATGTGATGACATCACTTCTGGGAGTGACATCATCGCACAGGCCTTAGTAATGCTCCCAGCCCACAAGCCAGGCCAATTTGGGTCCCCAATTGGGATGACTCGGCCCAGAGTATAGCCCAGGAACACTCCTGGGGCCTACATGATGATGTCACTCCTGGGAGGCCCGGTGAGTGGTGGCAGAGGCAGGGGGCCCAGGTGAGTGGTGGCAGGGCAGAGGAAGCTGGGAGCAGGGGATCCCCCACCACTACTAGGAGAATGGCAACCCTAGGAGAGGCTTTGTGGCTGCCAGGGAAGGTAAAGAGGGGCAGGATATACCAGAAAATGTGATGACCCTCCCCCCCGCCCCCATACACAACGTCCTTGTGGGAGTCTCTCTTTTGTTTTTTATATTTTGAAACTTCCATTTGGCAACTAGATTGAATAACTTCTCTCTAAGCTATGTAATAGCTATGGAGAAATAAAGGTAATGTTTCAACTCCTAATATTTTACCCTAAGAAATACAGTATGTTAAACAAAAGGATGCTTTAATTAAAGAAAAAACAGGATAGCTGTTCTCTCTCTCTCTGTACGTGCGTGTGTGTGTGTGTGCTAAAGAATTTGCCTAATCCACAATGATACAACCTTCCCCCATCGAGGCAAAATGCATACACAAAAAAAAAAAGGATTGCTATGGCAAAGAATTGTGAATTTCATTAAATATGTTAACAGGGGAAAAATTCAGCTTTGAAAAATAGTAATCCTGTCTTTCAACAAAAATATTATAGGAAGCTATGAATTTGGTAGATCTGAATAGGCTGTTGGTACATGTTTTACTAAGGTAATATAATGGCACACTATTATTAGATCACATTAATCATTACTATGCCAAAGGCAGTGACAGCCCCACTGAAAAGGATTGAAAGGGTTGGTAATGGATATAAATTACCCATTGTGTGATAAAAGGATTTTTACTAAGAAGGTAAGAATAAAACAGCAAATTTCTAATATAACTGTTGTGGGGGGGAAAACACACACACACCCCAAAATAAAAGTAATCCTCTGTTAGTTAATATCCACAAAAATCAAAAAGTAAGCACTTCTGAAACAAGATAAAGTTGAATTTCAAAAAAAGAAGAACCATAACGTATACAGTGTGAAATTAATTTCTTGGCACCTAATATTGCTATCAGTTTAAATGGTTTATGGGATGACCTCTAACGAATATGGTCAACAGGAAAGGTAGGTTTTGCTAATTAGAAGTGAAGACGTTTTTATGTAGATGCGTTTAAGCCCTTCAGCAGGATCAAATATAGGATGCCAGGACTCCGAATATTATGCGCTGTTTTGTGGCATCTGGTTCAATCACTCTTTCCATGTTCTTTGTGCACAAAAGCTATCGTTTCAGCTATTGAATCCCTTTACACAATAGAGAAAATCTTTCCGAAACAAATTCTATTTTCTTTTTATTTTAATCGTCGCTGAAGATGGACAACACGAAACATGAGGTCTGTGGCTCATATGCATATTTAGGTTGTTTATAATTAACCGAATTTACATATTATTTACATGTTCATGATGGATTGCAAGCCACAGCTAGAATACATTTTGACCTCATTCTGCAATAATTCCAGAATAAATCTAGATTAGAAAAACCTTGAGCCAGCACCTTAAAGGCCTTAAAATGCATAATACTAGAGAGGGGCAAAACTTTCTGGGATGTTATCATTTCTGAAATTATCATTTTTAATTAATTATGGTTCCAACTCATACTTAGCCCAGGCACTAAAATGAATTAATTAAATATAACCCGTGGCATGCCAACAATGTTATGCGTGTTTAGAGGTTCCTAAGCATCATGGGAAATGGGGCCAACTAGACTGAGCCTTTGATCCAGTTTGCGCTGAATGTTGGGTATTACCTGGAATGGGCGGCCCCAATCTCTGCATCTCAGGTCAAACCTACTTCAGGCTCTGACACGGATCTTGGCTTTAACACTAACAGTGCTATCCTATGCTGAGTTACTCCATTCTAAACCCATCAATTTCAATGGGCTTAGACTGGAGTAACTCAGCATAGGATTGCACTATAAGAGATCCAAGAAGTCCAGTATATTCCAGATCTTAAAGCAGCCTATAGCCTGAATGACAAACATCGGGGTCTTCTAGCTTCCAGTTGACTTCTCCGTTGGATAATTGTACAGGAAGCAGAAGTTGTGGTTCCAATCCCCAGCATCAAGGTAAATTAAATTTAGTCCAAGGTATGGGATGCCTCTTTGCACACAGAAACTATGAGATGATAAGAGGGCCAGGAAAATCCAGAAGAACTAAGGGCCATATTGTCCACGTACTTAAAAGAGCTGTGCTATAAACGTACCACTGAAAAAGAAGCACTGTGCAAGATAACAACCCAATCATAGCTTCTGGTATGGTATGGCAAACACAAGTTTGGATCTCTAACACTCTTCTGACACAGGCACATGCTCATGAAACAATCTCACTGTAGAAAAGTAATGTCAACAAGAGACCATCAGAGGCATTCATTAAAACGCTCATCTGTTTTCATAAGTGTTAAGAATCAAATTGGAAAGTCAAGTCTGAGAACAGAAAGACCTTAACGTTTTATAATTGTATAGATGGAGCATGCAATTTTTTCCATCTATAATATACATACACCATGAGATGGATTTAGAACTCCAATGCCAGACCAATCAGCAGACATTGGATTGCATTATGTGGATCTGTTCTACTAACAACAGCATTATTTCCTGACTTAAACAGCCTTCCCCAACACAAGGGGTTCCTCCACTGATGGAAGAGCCTCTTGCATTACGAGAGGCTCCCTACACTAGGAGAAAGCACTGCCATTAATGGAGTGTATCCAAGGGATCCGACTCATTCATTGATAAAGACAATATTAAAAGCATTCCAGTTCTTACCAGGTCAGACCAGCATCAACAACTTTTTCTTCTGGGCATGGGATCTTCTCAGAGACATGGGATAAGTACTGAAGATCAGGAACTGCAAAGACAACGTCTGTGAGAAACAGCAAAGCAACTGTGATTCAATCCAAGCCAATTCTAAAACAGCAACAGTGTGTATAGTGTATCCTGACCGGGATAGCCCAGGAGAGCCTGATTTTGTCAGATCTCAGAAGCTAAGCAAGGTCAGCCTTGGTTAGTAATTGGGTGGGAGACCACCAAAGAAGAACAGGGTAGCAGAGGCAGGCAATGGCAAACCACCTCTATTACAGTGAAATCATAAACAGAGTTACTCCAATGGGCTTAGACTGAAATCAATGGGCTAGAAATCAATAGACTGGAGTAACTTTTTTTAGGATTTAACTATTAGTCTCTTGGTTTGAAAACACCAGGAGGGGGTCCCCATAAGTCAGCTATGACTTGACAGCACTCTCTACCACCATGTTTAGAAGACTATGCTGAATTTCAGAAGCTGATACTCCTGGATTTCTGGAATAGGAATTACATCCTGTTTGGAATATATCAAATGAGGAAGGAAGAAGAAGTACTCCCAGACTGTGTCAAGGAACAGGGAGATTTCTTTCTGATCTTGCTTCCATACTAAAAATGACGGGGGGGGTATAAGAAAACCCACTTATTTGACACTTCTACTGCAGTCTCCCGGACAACCTTTTCTTTCTCAGAATTCTATTATATAAGTAGTCCTTCACACTTGGGTTCGACTAACAAATGCCATTCAAAGGAGATAGCAGTGTCTGATATTAAAGCTGAGATACAGCTCTTCTGAGTCTAGGCAATTTAAGACTATTGCACGAGAAAGCAAGACCATAAATAAATCAATCAATCAATCAATCAATCAATCAATCAATCCCAGAGTTCATCCTTAGCTGTAAGTGCATTGTGTACATAGAAGAAGATGCTTTTCTGTGCCAAATACAAAATAAAAATAATTTTTATCAAATCTACTATGACTAAAGTCAAGAATTTTCATTATGTTACACTAGTGGTCTCCACGTGATCCTGTCCTACCTGACATCAAGTTAGATGGCTCATTTAAGTATCTAGTTTTTTTATAGGTTCACCATCAACTTGGGACCTCACCTCACAAAAGCCTGCAAACAACTTATTAAAGGATCAGTGATGCCAACGATTTACACTCAAAAGAAAGTTATACATACAACAATGCTCTTTGAAAAGAATCCACTAATTTTCTCAAGAACTGAACCAGATGTTTCAATCCTTGCTCCAGAAAGACTGCAGAACTTAGTTACTGAAAGTTGTAAATTAGAAACTCAACAGCTGAAGGGCAGCACAAGATACAGAAGGGATAAAAGCCCTGAGATCATCAGTTAAACTGTAATTTTTTCCTTTGCAAGTAGACTTCCTCCTGGTAGTTTCTCACAGTTATACATCTCTAGAAGCTGCTAGAAAGTATGTGCGTGCATATGTGTTTGTGTTTATGTGCATAAAATGAACTTCAATACAGTAACTAAATACATTACACTCACAAATGGCATACATTTATTGGTGGAACGACATCTGTTTTTTTCCCTATCTTATAATTCTTATGAAAGTCCCCCCCCCAAATCCTTTAAATTTAAAAGACTGCATGCAGAGTCGTTCCGTGTTAAATCATCATCATCCGCCTGGGTTAGATCCAGCCCGTTATTTCATTCGATCTTGCCCAATTCCCCCAGCTTACTACAGCTGCCATCCCATATGGCTCTTGTCCATACAGGTCCCAAGTTCTCCAGCATAGCCTCTTTGCATGGTCAAAGGGGACCCCTCCTCCCCTTTTCACTAGTTGAAAAGCTAGCTGGATCCAACCCACTACGTTTCATATATTTTACAATCTTCAAGAAAACTATCAAAGGCCATGTCATCTGCTATGTTTTCCCTCCATCCATACTAACTAATAAAGAAAGAAAATAGCTGTGGGGTAAGGAGGGCCAAAAATCCACCATTTTGAGCCACCTTATTTATACAAGAGAAAAGTAGGGTACACATATTATAACTGAGACTAATTGAAACTATGCCCATAACCGTTACAACTGGTCCTGACTTACAGACGCACTTAATATGAAAAACGTCAAAATGCCGACTTTCTATAAAGGATGTCTCCTCAAATCCCTGAAAGACTTTTTGCAAACGGCAAGACGCCAGGCCTTGTCTTGCCAAGTCTCCAAGTGAATTATCTCCTCTCTTCTGAGCTCCTCTTTATTCCTGGCCAGACTGGTGACACACAGCAATTAAGCAGGGTTTGGTTTATTCTTTTTTTTAATCACAATTTTACAGTTGACCTAAAAGGCCATTTTGGCGCTAGACCTACCACTCCATTTAGAAACACGAGAACACCCCTGCTGGATTGGAACAAAGACACATCTCATCCAATAACCAGATACATATAGTGGCCAACCAGGCATCTCCAGGACAGGGCTGGTATCACCACATGGAGAGATGAGGCAGCTGCGAGGGCCCATGGCATCTGGTGAGAACCTCTGCTGCCCTCTCTACTCATGCGTCTCCTTTGAGACTTGCACTCAGGCACTCTTCCATTTCCTGCTTGTGAGTGTTTTGTCCCCTGTACTGCATAAGCTGCCAAGCACTGCTGGAGAAGGACATGTGGGTGATGCACAAAGGATCAGCATTCCAGATGTCCATGGTAGTGGCCTCGCTATCCAGCAGCATCAGGGAAAGGACGTGCCGGCAGTGTGAGCATCTGTGATGGCAAGTCTTGGGAAAGCTTGCGAGTGAGCAAAGGAAGGATTCACAGGCAGGTGGGATCATGTGGGTGGGAGGATGTGTAACAGAATTCACTTTAATGAAAGGTTTCCACAGTGCAGCACTCAGAAAGTGGAAAGGGAGGAGTTAATAACTGCCAGAAAGAGACTGATTGACAGGCTGCTCCCCCCTCTCTCTGATTGGCTAGTCAGAATGACAGTGCTGAAAGGATTTTTTATGGTTCAATTAGGATTTGAGTTGAGTTGAGTGTGTAGAGTCTGACAAGGAGAGTTAGACTGGTACCCCTCTGAAGGGAGGGAAAAGAGAACATTTGCTCTAACTGTGACGACATTGTCTTAAGGAGGACTTTCTGTTAATCAGACCAAGTATAAAAGCAAGCACAAATTGAAATCGGTTTATACAGTTGAGATAGAACTGAGGGCAGAGTGAGTGGGTAGCAATGGAGACTCCCATTCAGCCAAGTGAACTAGATTATATCTTATGAAGAAGAAGAATTCCTGCCCAGTGTCTAGAAAAGGGGGTTGGCTCTAAGGAGGACCCAGGGTCTGTTGTAAAGGGAAAACTGTGTTGAACTAAGGTCTGGAAACCTAAGTTTAAAAGCAGAACTCTGTGAAGAAACATTGTAACCAAAGTAGTAAACAAAACACCTCTCACTATCAAGGTCTAAGAATAATAAACTGAGCTAAAAGGAACTTATTTTGCCTGTTATTTTAAGTATTCTATTGTATCAACAAATTTTACCTCAGCAATTTCATCCCGACTGCCCTTATTTTATCCCTGCTTGTTCAATAAAGTAGCTGTTTCTTTTAAGAGTTATTCAACCTCTAGTGCCATTTCATATAAAGAGGAAGAGGGCTCCTGCTCCCCACCCCAATCAAGTTTTTAGGCTGGGCTAAAAAGCCTAAAATATAATCACTTATCTGGGTGGGAAAAAAGGAACTTTATGACTTTAAAATCACTAACAGAGACAAGTTACTTGGGGCTGCTCAGCCAAAGCAGGTAAACTTAGATTTTGATAGGAAAATCTGCCTCAGAGCAGGGGTGTGAAAGGGGGTTCGTCATAGAGGGCAAAAAGAGGAGTCTAGTAGTGAGCAAAATGGGAATCCCTGAGCATTCTTTAGCCAGGGAATATGGAACTGGCCCCACATCGGTGCAAAATAGCAATTGCTCTCCCTCACTGCTACCATCCAGAAATCGGTATTCAGTAACATACTGTTCCTTAACCTGGAGGCTCTATTTGGCTGTCGAGGCCTATTTGTCATAAATTTGTGAAATCAATCTAAGTCAAAGGCTGCCACCACAACCATATCTTATAACAGCTAATTCCATACATTAATCACACACTGTATGAAGATGTACTTCCTTTTGTACATCTCGGCTGACCACCCATCAATTTATCTGGGTGACCTGGAGTTCTAGTATCAGACATCTAATTCTGAACCTGTCCCCCACATACAGACAGAAGCACCAAGAGCAAGGCACCAAGTTCAGATAACGGTATTCTTATGCTAACCTAGGGGACTCCACCCTCTCCTTGAAGTTTGCTGAAAAATGTGAAAAAATGAGGAGGGTTAAATCCCTGCAAACAGAAGAATGTTCTCTGCACATGAAGATAAAGGTGTATTCCCTTTGAGCAGCTATGGGGAGGGTAGAGGAGCAGGAGCCACTGCTGCCACCACCTAAGCCAAAGAGGAGATATTGGAACTGTACCTGCCACGTGTCAGCAAGCCTGGAGTAGGAAGGTGAGAAACAGGACTGGTGCCACATATGCCAGGCAGGCAAAGGAGGTGGCTTTGCAGGTGGGCAGCTGGCAGAGGAGGGGGAGATGAAGTCACCCACACACCCACTGCCAACATCCTACACATGAACCAAACAGCCATGGGCAGCAGCTCTGTAGGCAGCTGGGTTAGCCAGAAAGTGGGCATCCCTTCGAGTTGGACCTCAAAAAGGATGAGATTACCCCTGCAAGTCCTGTAGATGCCCAGCTTGTTACTATTCTAATATGTTTTGTCCAAAAACCCCAGCATATAAAATGAAATGAATATAGTATGAATAAGGGACACAAATTTACCACTCATTGCTTTCTTCACACTATGCACCATTTTATATACTTCTGTGATACCTCCCCCCTTGAGAGTATAATCCTAAACAGAATTATTCCAGTCTAGAACCATTGATTTCAGTGGGCTTATTCTGAAGTAACTCTGCTTAGAATTGCACTGTGAATCATTTCTTTTTCTAGAAC
This sequence comes from Eublepharis macularius, assembly GCF_028583425.1. Taxonomy (NCBI): domain Eukaryota; kingdom Metazoa; phylum Chordata; class Lepidosauria; order Squamata; family Eublepharidae; genus Eublepharis; species Eublepharis macularius. The sequence goes on from NC_072805.1 coordinate 34,631,277, forward strand.
ATGACCCAACTGGTGGGTTTCCTCAGGACACCAGAAGGTCCCAGCCCGTGAGTTGAAGACCGCTGGACTGAAATACGGGTGTGTTCTAGCTCTTTTTCTTTTGTTTTCTGAAGAAAAATTAATTCCAAAAATCTTTTTTTAAAGCAGCAAATAATGATCAGTCATAAGCAGCCATAAAAACAAACCAGGATATAGCCTAAAACAAATATTCATAAAACAGAAGCAGGCCATAAAAATGGTTTTAAAAGCTGAGACCCATTAATTAACAGCCTGAGTAAAAAGAAAGAGAGAGGTAGGAGCCAGGCAAGCCTTATGAGGGAGGGGACATGAAAGGAAAGGTGTCCCCACTGTAGCCTATTGTATCTCTTTCTGTGATGGTTAGGGGTTGCCAGCTCCAGGTTGGGAAATTCCTGGAGAATTTGGAGGTGGGGCCTGGAGAGGGCGGGATTTGAGGAGGGGAGTGACCTCAGCAAGTTATAATGCCATAGAGTCCACCCTCCTAACATTTGTTCATTATTGTACTTTGCTTAGGGAATGTCCTAGTTGTTCGATTATATTTTATTTTCACTCACACTGTGTAATCTGTGTTGCATCTCAGTGAAAAGGGCAGACTATAAACAAACAAATAAATATATAAATACTACTAAAAAGAGGAAAAAGTTTTATCTGGTCGCTGCCTTCATCACCTCTGCAAGTGGGGGCACAGAGAACAGTGCCTGAGAAGAAGATCCTAACTAGGGGTGTGCAAGCCAAAAATTTTCGGCTATAGCCGAAAGTAGAAAGCCGAAAGAAGATTCTCTATCGTTAAAGCCGAAAGCCGAAACAAGAATCTCTTTCGGCTTTCGACTTTCGGGATTCTTTCGGCATTATTTCGGCATTCTTTCGGCTTTTTTCTAAGGGAAAATGCCTCCGTCTTCCAGGACGCCTGGAGGAGGCATTTTCCCACCGAATAAGCCCAAAATTGGTGGGGACCTTCCTCTAACCCTTCTCTAACAACCACCCAAGTTTCAGACAGATTGGACTTTGGGGGGCCATGTTATGGCCCCCCAAAGCAGGTCCCCCCATCCTCCCATAAGAAAGAGAAGGAGCAGCATATTGTTAGCATGCTGCTGCTGATCTTTCTTCATTATTTCCTATGGGGAAAAAATGAAGAGGCAGGCTTCCTTTGCCAGGGGTGGCATTTTGCACGCAAAATGCCCCCCAGCCCTCAGGGGCCCTTCTCCCACCCCTCCTCCCACCCCCCACCAAGGCTCAGCCTGCTCCCACTTGGGGGGGGCATTTCATGGCCTCCCCAAGTAGGTGCTCTAATCTCTACCACTGACAGCTGGGGGAGGCTTCCTTTGCCAGGGGTGGCATTTTGCATGCAAAATGCCCCCCAGCCCTCAGGGGCCCTTCTCCCACCCCTCCTCCCACCCCCCACCAAGGCTCAGCCTGCTCCCACTTGGGGGGGGCATTTCATGGCCTCCCCAAGTAGGTGCTCTCATCTCTACCACTGACAGCTGGGGGAGGCTTGTGTTGCCAGGGGTGGCATTTTGCATGCAAAATGCCCCCCAGCCCTCTGGGGCCCTTCTCCCACCCTTCCTCCCACCCCCCACCAAGGCTCAGACTGCTCCCACTTGGGGGGGGCATTTCATGGCATCCCCAAGTAGGTCCTCTCAGCCCCTAAAGTCCACCCCTTACAGCCCCACACAAACCCAATTCCCCCCCAGCTGCCACACACAGACCCAAATCCCCACATTAGCCCCTCACAGACCCAAATCCACCCCCACCTGCCCTACACCCATAACCCCAGGAACAGGCTGGCAAAGGCCAGCCCTCTCCCTTAGTTCCCTATGCTGGGAACTTCTAAACTCTCTTTCCCTGGGCAATTCTGCACAGCCCAGGGGTGCCACAATGGTGGGCACACTTCTGAGTGCCAGCTGGTCCCTGTGAAAGAGCACCTGAACCACAGACACCCTCCCTCAAATTCCCCCACCACCTACAGAGATGGCTGGCCAGCCAGCCCCATTGTTCCCTATGATGGGAACCAACTGCACAACAAAGAATAAAACAAGAACAACACAAAATAAAGTTTTAAAAAAATTATTTTCTCCCTTCCAAAGTACAAGTAGGCAAAGCATTATGACACATTACACCAGCAGTCCCCCACACAGAAAAATTAAAACAAAACTCACTTAACATCAGAGAATCACAAAGCATGATTCCTGTCAAAAACACTTTATTTCTTGAACAGCTTTAGGTTACACAGCAGGGGGGAACACCAAAGGGCATGGCAGCACTATCTTACACAAAAATAACACAACTCACTTAACATCAGAGAATCATAAAGCATGATTCCTGTCAAAAACACTTTATTTCTTGAACAGCTTTAGGTTACACAGCAGGGGGGAACACCAAAGGGCATGGCAGCACTATCTTACACAAAAATAACACAACTCACTTAACATCAGAGAATCACAAAACACAATTCCTGTCAAAAACACTTTATTTCTTGAACAGCTTTAGGTTACACAGCAGAGGGGAACACCAAAGGGCATGGCAGCACTATCTTACACAAAAATAACACAACTCACTTAACATCAGAGAATCACAAAAACACAATTCCTGGCAAAAACACTTTATTTCTTGAACAGCTTTAGGTTACACAGTAGGAGGGCACAACAGGGCATGATAGCAATGTACTACAAAAAATAATACAACCCTCTTCACCGTTTTTGACAGCAATTGTGTTTGTGTGATTCTCTGATGTGAAGTGAGTTGTGTTATTTTTGCGTAGTACACTGCTTTCCTGCTCTGCGGTGCCTTCCTACTGTGTAACCTAAAGCAGTTACAGAAATAAAGTGCTTTTGACAGCTATTTTTTGGGGTGATTCTTTAATGTGAAGTGAGTTGTGTTATTTTTGTGTAAGATACTGCTTCCATGCCCTTTGGTGTCCCCCCCCCTGCTGTGTAGCCTAAAGCTGTTCAAGAAATAAAGTGTTTTTGACAGGAATTGTGCTTTTGTGATTCTCTGATGTTAAGTGAGTTGTGTTATTTTTGTGTAAGATAGTGCTGCCATGCCCTTTGGTGTTCCCCCCTGCTGTGTAACCTAAAGCTGTTCAAGAAATAAAGTGTTTTTGACAGGAATTGTGTTTTTGTGATTCTCTGATGTTAAGTGAGTTGTGTTATTTTTGTGTAAGATAGTGCTGCCATGCCCTTTGGTGTTCCCCCCTGCTGTGTAACCTAAAGCTGTTCAAGAAATAAAGTGTTTTTGACAGGAATTGTGTTTTGTGATTCTCTGATGTTAAGTGAGTTGTGTTATTTTTGTGTAAGATAGTGCTGCCATGCCCTTTGGTGTTCCCCCCTGCTGTGTAACCTAAAGCTGTTCAAGAAATAAAGTGTTTTTGACAGGTATCATGCTTTGTGATTCTCTGATGTTAAGTGAGTTGTGTTATTTTTCTGTGTGGGGGACTGCTGGTGTAATGTGTCATAATGCTTTGCCTACTTGTACTTTGGAAGGGAGAAAAAAAAATTTAAAACTTTATTTTGTGTTGTTCTTGTTTTATTCTTTGTTGTGCAGTTGGTTCCCATCATAGGGAACAATGGGGCTGGCTGGCCAGCCATCTCTGTAGGTGGTGGGGGAATTTGAGGGAGGGTGTCTGTGGTTCAGGTGCTCTTTCACAGGGACCAGCTGGCACTCAGAAGTGTGCCCACCATTGTGGCACCCCTGGGCTGTGCAGAATTGCCTAGGGAAAGAGAGTTTAGAAGTTCCCAGCATAGGGAACAAAGGGAGAGGGCTGGCCTTTGCCAGCCTGTTCCTGGGGTTATGGGTGTGGGGCAGGTGGGGGTGGATTTGGGTCTGTGAGGGGCTAATGTGGGGATTTGGGTCTGTGTGTGGCAGCTGGGGGGGAATTGGGTTTGTGTGGGGCTGTAAGGGGTGGACTTTAGGGGCTGAGAGGACCTACTTGGGGATGCCATGAAATGCCCCCCCCAAGTGGGAGCAGTCTGAGCCTTGGTGGGGGGTGGGAGGAAGGGTGGGAGAAGGGCCCCAGAGGGCTGGGGGGCATTTTGCATGCAAAATGCCACCCCTGGCAACACAAGCCTCCCCCAGCTGTCAGTGGTAGAGATGAGAGCAGAGCACCTACTTGGGGAGGCCATGAAATGCCCCCCCAAGTGGGAGCAGGCTGAGCCTTGGTGGGGGGTGGGAGGAGGGGTGGGAGAAGGGCCCCAGAGGGTTGGGGGGCATTTTGCATGCAAAATGCCACCCCTGGCAACACAAGCCTCCCCCAGCTGTCAGTGGTAGAGATTAGAGCACCTACTTGGGGAGGCCATGAAATGGCCCCCCCAAGTGGGAGCAGGCTGAGCCTTGGTGGGGGGTGGGAGGAGGGGTGGGAGAAGGGCCCCTGAGGGCTGGGGGGCATTTTGCATGCAAAATGCCACCCCTGGCAAAGGAAGCCTGCCTCTTCATTTTTTCCCCATAGGAAATAATGAAGAAAGATCAGCAGCAGCATGCTAACAATATGCTGCTCCTTCGCTTTCTTATGGGAGGATGGGGGGACCTGCTTTGGGGGGCCATAACATGGCCCCCCAAAGTCCAATCTGTCTGAAACTTGGGTGGTTGTTAGAGAAGGGTTAGAGGAAGGTCCCTACCAATTTTGGGCTTATTCGGTGGGAAAATGCCTCCTCCAGGCGTCCTGGAAGACGGAGGCATTTTCCCATAGGAAAGCCGAAAGAATCCCGAAACGTTTCGGCTTTTTTCTTTCGGCTACCCGAAACGTTTCGGCATTCCCCGAAACGTTTCGGCATTCCCCGAAAGAAGCCGAAACACTTTTGTTTCGGCATTCTTTCGGCATTCTGAATGCCGAAACGCACATCCCTAATCCTAACTTGTTTGTACTCCTGTGGGATTTCCTTATTTGAACAACATATTCCTATTAAATAAAGCCACTTTGCCTTTTGTAGCAATTGCAACTCTTATTTTGTTGGCTATTCCAGACTTCTACTGGAATTCCAAATGGAGGGATGAAATCGCAGCTGCTAAAAATGTTCAACTTATTATTTATTTTATTTATTTAGAAAACATCTATGCCTCCTCTCCAGGGAACCTGCCTGAGGCGATTTACAAAATAAAATCCAATAAAAACATAAAACATTGACACCTGTTTTGGGATTAAGCGGCTTCTTATCAAACTAGCAAGTTCTCTGCAGGCTTTATTGTGCCGAAGGTTCCTTAATGGTTGTAAATTATGAAACAAGGCAAGTTGTTCAAGGCTATCAACAACCGGGAAACGGTTGGTTTAAAAGAAAGCATTGAGCTCCGAATTTTCTGGTTTCAATGAATGCAGTGAGCTCTGAATTTTCCGTTCTCTAACTTGTTGTCATCTACTGTTTCACTCGACTCCATGCCATTAATGAAAAACTTACAAACAATGCTCCCACAAGCGGCATCCCCAACTGACTGCTCTCCACTGTGAAAACCACTCCTGTGCTTTCAGATATAATGGGCTTCAAGACTATGTAAGGTCTACGTGTACTCCTTTGGCCCACACTTACAAAGTTGTCCTAGGTTTCTTTACTTCCTTTAAGTTTTCTTCCCTTTTGATATGGGTAATTTTGATCTCACTATCCTTTCAGAATTCTTTGAACCGTCATCAACTATGTAGATACTAGCACCTGTTGTGTGTAGCTTTTCCTAACCTCTCCTCCCAGCAGCTGAGCAATCCTTTGTTATGTTCATCCCATAAGGTCACTGATGTTTCTTTAATGTTCGGAAATTGTTTGGAGATTGAAAGGAGTTGATGTAATTTACTCATTGCAAGATACTGCAATTCACTGAGAAAGTGCACAGTGCTAAAAGGCATGACGTGGTAGTAGGGCTGCCAGGACCCCCACCCCCATTCTCTGCCCCCTGCCACTACTCACCTGGCCAGTGGGAGGAAAAGGCTCAGGGAAAGGGCCCGGAGGCAAAAAAAAACCCTCCTGGGTCAGTGTACAATGGGTGCGCTCCTGCCAAGCGTGATGATATCACATGATGAAGTGATATCACTGCACCCACTGGGAGCATGCACACTTTGTGCACACAAAAAGAGCACCCAGATAAGTGCCAGGTACCCCCCCCCTTCCAGCCAGGCAAGAGGACCTGGCTACCCTACATAGTAGACTAAAAATGGTCTTACTGCTTAGCTAAATTGGCACTGAATCCCTTCTCACTTCGAAATTTGTACTTGCTTTGCACCCTTTGAAGTTTAGCTTTAGCCCAGGTAAATCTAAGCTAAAATCTCACTATAAGTTCCCATTAAATTACTTTCTCTGAAGTTAACATCTTACTGAATTTAGCTTTAACAAATGTACAGATAGCATTTACCCACTCCTAACACAGACGAATGACCTGTTCAGTTTTGTATTTGTATTGTTGGTATTCCGTTGTATTGAAACATATTTTTAAATGACAGCCTTCTTAAACCAAGCGTGTAGGCCTGCTCAGGAGCAAACAAAGAGCTGAAAAGTAGGATGGGCTATTATGTGCCTTGTCTCTTTATTTGTTTGAAAGGTTGTGTAACACCTCTTCTTTATTTCTGCTTTAGAATCACGTTTGGGACACTTCTCCACAATAGCAGATGCAACATTTCAATGTAATGTAGGCTCAAATAACTGTTGCATGTTGAATTTGTGTCAACGTGCAATTGTGCATCACATTGAAAAGCACACAAACAGTAACAGATCTTAATCACTGCTAAAAATCATATGTACAGTTGGCTTAATTGCGCAACATCTCCCATTCAAAAACAATGATAATACTGATTCGGATAGCTACTATGCACTACATACGTAATTAACTTAATTGCGCAAGAGCTTGTACAATAAGGGAACAAACCTAAAAGCAGTCTACAAAGAACTCTTACTCCCACTAAAGCGTTCTTAGGATCGCTCTGTCAGTCACCATTTTCCCCACGGATTTGGTGATAATATTTACACACCAGCTGTCTGTTCAGCAAATATGCAGTTTTTGTTTGGAAAACAAAAAAAATGTGGAAATTCACAGTGTCCTTACTTGAATTTTTTTTGCTTAAAAAATGTTTCAGCATTTACTCATAGTTAATTCCAAGTGAATAAACAAAGAGCTAAAAAGCTACTTTTTAGCAAGAAATTTCTATCTTATAAAACAGGTTCTTATATCATTTTCTATTGCAGCATTAAACACTAGACTTTTTTTTGCCACTATTACACGGCTGCTTCTTTAAAAAAAGAAAGAAAAATAAGATTTTATATAGATGCTCAGGACTTGGAAAATTCTTCTCAAAGAGCTTTTGCTACGTTTTATTCTGATAACCGACAGAACACAGCAAGACTTCATCTCTTTAAAAAGCCGTGTGCTGATTTGTTTGGAGGGTTTGTGTCATTGATCAACCCATCAATGTCTCTTGCAATCTCTTTTTTTAGTTCATGACTTTGACTGAAGCCCTCAGGTTTAAAAAACGGAAAGTGATTTAAGGCCTGTAATGCATAACTTCCTCAACAAATTGGGGGGATGTCTAAAGCCTTTACACATTCAACGAAACACAGGCGCCACTGAATTGCTGGAAGAGAATTTCACTTACCTGTGCTAATGTTACTCCAAAGCCTTTGATGCAAATAGTGTAAAAATAAATATATCTGAACACCAGGTGACATAATGTGCTGCATGAAAACAAATGATGGGGTGATCCAATTAGAATAAACAAACCCAGTTTGAGGAGAGTGGGGTGGAAAAGGGGAGAGAGCGCCCCGTGTTGACTTGAGTTTGAAAACAACAAAGTGCCTCATTTATTTATACGGGATGACCCCAAACAGCTTATAAGAACTGTTCTCATCTCCTTCCGTATTTTCCTTGCAACCTTGGCCGATTCCGCATGGCTTACCTGAAGTCGGGACGTTGCAGAACATGCCGGAAAAAAGGCCAAAGATCACATTTTCTCGTGTGAGTTTTGTGCGATATCGCACAAAACTCGCGTGAGAAAACGCGATCTTCCATGTTTTTCCCGGCATGTTCCGCAATGTCCTGGCTTCAGGTAAGCCATGCAGAATCGGCCCTTCACTCTGTGAGGTACATTAGGCTGAGCACGTATGTGGTTGACCTAAGGCCACCCAATGAGCTTCCATGGAGGGTAAGGTGTTCAAACCTGGTTCTTCCAGATGCTAATGTGGCACTCTAGTTGCTGCACCATGCTGGCTATCCATGAACTTTTGCATGCAACTGTTTGGTCAAATAAGTTTCAACACTCACACCAAGTGAACTGTTCCAGCAGACCATGCTCCTTGAGGCCATTGAGAAAACAAACATTAACAGGATAGACAAAAAGTATTGGCTTAAGAGATACAATAGCATCCCAGAATTTGCAATAAGCAAGATCTGATTTGCTAAGGCAACCAGCATCAATCCCAGCTGTGCCCCACACAAGGAGAGCGAGCAACCTTCAAATCTGTTCCTCCATAGGCATCCCACAGTTCTGAGCAGGCCTGGTGACCAGTATCCACCCCACATGAGCAGAACACAAGAGCAGGGTACCTTCAAAAATGATCCTCAATAGCAGGAGTCATTTCGTAGAAAAAGAGTTGGAGGAACTCATTAGCATAACTCATTAGCATATGCCACACACCCTGACATCACCTACCCTGGCTGTTTTGGACCCAATCCTGGCCATTCAGGGCCGAAATTGGGCCCAAAATGGCAAAAAGGGGCTGAAAATGGCCGAAAAGGGGCCCAAAATGGCCAGGAATGCTGTGTGGGAGAGTGATCCACCACCCATCAGAGGCCCGATCCTGGGCCATTTCAGCCCCAATCCAGGCTGAAATGGGCCCAAAATGGCTGAGAGTCAGGTGGGTGGGGTCACCTGACATGTGACCTCTTTGAGGAACTGCCGGAACTGCGTTCCTGCACGTTCCCCCTCAAAATAAGCCCTGCTCAATAGTATCCCACAATCCTTATAACAAGAAGAACAACAAACAACAATATTCAATTTATATACTGCCCTTCAGGACAATGCCCACTCAGAGCAGTTTACAAAGTATGTTATTATTATCCCCACAACAAAACACTCTGTGAGGTGGGTGGGGCTGTGAGAGAGCTGTGACTGACCCAAGGTCACCAAGCTGGCTTCAAGCGGAAGCGTGGGGAATCAAACCCGGTTCTCCAGATTAGAGTCCCACATTCTTAACCACTACAACAAACTGACTTATCAGACCTGTAAAGGTTCTCCAACATATCAGCCCACCAAGCTTTTCTTTCCTACCCTCTACTGCCCCTGCACATTCTTCAGTGCCATTCTTGACTCTACAACAAACCACACCAAGCTGCTTTGTTGACTTGGAGCATTATGCTAATTTATTTGTGGGTTGTCCTAAAAAAAATGACCCTTACGGGCATACGAGCAATATGCATCCATTGGCAATTGATAGAAGCTGTCAACAGGTTTATTTACGTACAATGGTTGTTTGGGTAACAACGCTAGCTGCTTTCTTCACACTACGCATTATAAAGGTGGCAGCCCAGAATAGGAAATTGGAAGCCACCATGAAGAGGAGATGATGTATGCCTCTGGTAATGATATCAGGGTGAGGGAACCTGGGCTTATCTTTCTGACGAATGGAATACTCCTTCATCCACAATATTTTTCGGTGTACACTGAATGACCACAGCTCCCATTCAAGTGTATACTCAGTAGCAAACATACATGAAAATGCGTGAAACAGAATCTAGTGTGCTGAGAAAAGAGTTGCACACAACTTAAGAAAGCCAAAGCCACATACTATTGGGAAGAGTAAACAACAGTGCAGAGAATCTAAGCCCCCTGAAATCAACATTTACAGAGCATTGTACTGTAAATGTCTTTAAAGTCCTAAACCCGTAATTAGGAAAAAAATCACTTGACATTGTTTTTAAGTACAGATGTGTTAGTATTCATCAACGAATGACCGATGAATATTAGAAATAGCAGTCCAACTGGCAACACAATAAATCACTAGAAGAAGAACACGCTCCTAGAAGTGAAGGGCAAAGATAATATAGCTGCTGGGAAGTGTGGCTATATGTCCTCATAGAGTAGATCCACACAAAGGCAATCAGAAACACCAAAAGAAGCTGAAGGGGTTGGTGTATTTGGAATTTTATCCTACCTGAGCAGCAGAGTGCCAAAAGGATCTCAATCTAGAATAGAAGTTGATTCAAGCTAGGAAACTCGACAAAGGTCGGAACAAGGACGGGCCAATCAGATATGAGAACGGATGGGGAACGAAAGTTAGAAAGGACAAATCGAATACCTATTGCCAACCTCATGCTGTCCAGATGCTTTTATAGTTCTAAGCCAACAGGTTGCCTACAGCCAGTCAGGACACAGTTGTGAAGATTCTCTTATGGACTCGGACTGATCGGCTTATTTTTTATGTGTGAAACAGTACCCAACGAGTTGAGAAAACAGTAAATGGAAAGGGGCAACCCAAGAAAGCTTACAACAAAAGTCAACAGGCACAGCAAGGCAATTCACACTAAAATACATCAGAGGCCCAGGTTACAGACTTTTCCTCAAGGCAGAAGTTATTTCAAGGCTGCAGGCATAGAAGAGGGTGGGGCTGAACTCTTGGGCTTTCTAAGGCCTGCCTGCAGCTCTCTCCCCAGGCAGAAAATGGTGGCCAGGGAATGGTCTAGGTAGAGTCCCTCCCACTATAAAAAAGTAGCAGTGAGTGACCAATTACTGAATCAAAGAGTTGTATTCTCTTTCAGCCTCAGTTGTCTTCTCCATTCTCAGCTGCAAAGAATCACAATTAATGTCTGATACGGCCATGCCTTGGAATTTATGAATATGCACGGTAAATGTGGAATGGGGTCTTTTAGATGCTTGGGGCTCCTTTCACCGGGAGTTAACATACATACACGAAGAAGAGATGAAGGCCCTGAAGAAAGATGTTGAAATTCACCACTGCATTTCCCCCGATGTTCTCATAATATCTACACAATTTCCTGTTGAAGCAGCCTCACAAACTCCAAGGCAAGGGCACGTTGTAATCTTGTCACACCATCTGTACCAATTCCACTGTGCTGCAAACAGAGGTGTGTATGTGAGGGAAAGCCTCCATGGTTTTCTGAAATTCCCAAGGGTTCTCTGGTAGGAAAGACTGTAGATTATTACCACATCTGATGTTGCTGACCAACATTTACCTTTTTAAAGAATTTGCTTAGATAGAATTGGTGGACTTGCACAACAACTCTCAAA